>NC_089228.1:81242519-81257519 GCF_963924675.1 Phocoena phocoena | reverse complement strand
CCTTAACTGAAGCCTTACCCTAAACCATCACCTAATCCTAACCCGAACGCTAACACTAACCCATACCCTAACATGTACGCTCACCCTAAATCGTTTTCATTACCTAACCTGTCCCCTAAACCGTCCCCGTCCCCTAACCCTAACCCTAACCCTAACCCTAACCCTTACCCGAAGCCTTATGCTAACCCGTCCCCTAATTCTAACCCGTACGCTAACACTAACACGTACCCTAACATGTACGCTCACCCTAATCCATTGTCATACCCTAACCTGTCCCCTGAACCGTCCCCGTCCTCTAACCCTAACCCTAGCCCTAACGCTAACCCTAAACCTTTCCCGAAGCCTTACAGTAGCCCGTCCCCTAATCCTAACCCGTATGCTAACACTAACCCGTACCCTAACACGTAGGCTCACCCTAAACAGTTGTCGTAACCTATCCTATCACCTAAACCGTCCCTGTCCCCTAACCCTAACCCTAACCCTAACCCTAACCCTAACCCTTACCCGAAGCCTTACCCTAACCCGTCGCCTAATCCTAACCCGTACGCTAACACTAACCCATACCCTAACACGTATGCTCACCCTAAACCGTTGTCATACCCTAACCTGTCCCCTGAACCGTCCCCGTCCTCTAACCCTAACCCTAGCCCTAACGCTAACCCTAAACTTTACCCGAAGCCTTACAGTAGCCCGTCCCCTAATCCTAACCCGTATGCTAACACTAACCCGTACCCTGACACGTAGGCTCACCCTAAACCATTGTCGTACCCTAACCTATCCCCTAAACCGTCCCCGTCCCCTAACCCTAACCCTAAACCTAACCCTAACCCTAACCCTTACCCGAAGCCTTACCCTAACCCGTCCCCTAATCCTAACCCGTACGCTAACACTAACCCGTACCCTACCACGTACGTTGACCCTAAACTGTTGTCGTACCCTAACCTGTCCCCTAAAGCGTCCCCGTCCCCTAACCCTAACCCTAACTCTAACCCTAACCCTAACCCTAACCATTACCCGAAGCCTTACCCTAACCCGTCCCCTAATCCTAACCTGTACGCTATCACTAACCCATACCCTAACACGAAAGCTCACCATAAACCGTTGTCGTACACTAACCTGTCGCCTAAACCGTCCCCGTCCCCTAACCCTAACCCTAACCCTAACCCTAAACCTAACACTTACCCGAAGGCTTACCCTAACCCGTCCCCTAATCCTAACCCGTACGCTAACACTAACCCGGACCCTAACACGTACGCTCACCCTAAACCGTTGTTGTACCCTAACCAGTCCGCTAAACCATCCCCGTCCCCTTGCCCTAACCCTAACCCTAACCCTAACCCTAACACTTACCCTTACCCGAAGCCTTACACTAACCCGTCCCGTAATCCTAACCCGAACGCTAACACTAACCCGTACCCTAACACCTACGCTCACCCTAAACCGTTGTCATACCCTAACCTGTCCCCTGAACCGTCCCCGTCCTCTAACCCTAACCCTAGCCCTAACGCTAACCCTAAACCTTACCCGAAGCCTTACCCTAACCCGTCCCCTAATCCTAACCCGTACGCTAACACTAACCCGTACACTAACACGTACGCTCACCCTAAACCGTTGTCGTACCCTATCCTGTCCCCTAAACCTTCCGCGTCCCCTAACCCTAACCCTAACCATAACCCTAACCCTTAACCGAATCTTTACCCTAACCCATCCCCTAAACCTAACCCGTACGCTAACACTAACCCGTACCCTAACACCTACGCTCATCCTAAACCGTTGTCGTACCCTAACCTGTCCCCTAAACCATCCCCGTCCCCTAACCCTAAACCTAGCCCTAACAATAACCCTAACCCTTAACCGAAGCCTTACCCTAAACCATCACCTAATCCTAACCCGTACGCTTACACAAACCCGTACCCTAACACGTACGCTCACCTTAAACCGTTGTCGTACCCTAACCTGTCCCCTAAACCGTCCCCGTCCCCTAACCCTAACCCTAACCCTAACACTTACCCGAAGCCTTATGCTAACCCGTCCCCTAATCCTAACCCGTACGCTAACACTAACACGTACCCTAACACGTACGCTCACCCTAAACCGTTGTCATACCCTAACCTGTCCCCTGAACCGTCACCGTCCTCTAACCCTAACCCTAGCCCTAACGCTAACCCTAAACCTTACCCGAAGCCTTACAGTAGCCCGTCCCCTAATCCTAACCCGTATGCTAACACTAACCCGTACCCTAACACGTAGGCTCACCCTAAACCGTTGTAGTACCCTAACCTATCCCCTAAACCGTCCCCGTCCCCTAACCCTAACCCTAACCCTAACCCTAACCCTAACCCTTACCCGAAGCCTTACCCTAACCCGTCCCCTAATCCTAAACCGTACGCTAACACTAACCCATACCCTAACATGTACGCTCACCGTAAACCGTTTTCATACCCTAACCTGTCCCCTAAACCGTCCCCGTCCCCATCCCCTAACCCTAACCCTAACCCTAACCCTTACCCGAAGCCTTACCCTAACCCGTCCCCTAAGCCTAACCCGTACGCTAACACTAACCCGTACCCTAACACGTATGATCACCCTAAAACGTTGTCGTACCCTAACCTGTCCCCTAAACCGTCCCCGTCCCCTAACCCTAACCCTAATCCTAACACTGACCCTAAACCTTACCCGAAGCCTTGCCCTAACCTGTCCCCTAATCCTAACCCGTACGCTAACACTAACCCGTACACTAACACGTACGCTCACCCTAAACCGTTGTCGTACCCTATCCTGTCCCCTAAACCTTCCGCGTCCCCTAACCCTAACCCTAACCCTAACCATAACCCTAACCCTTAGCCGAATCTTTACCCTAACCCGTCCCCTAATCCTAACCCGTACGCTAACACTAACCCGTACCCTAAGACGTACGCTCACCCTAAACCGTTGTCGTACCCTAACCTGTCCCCTAAACCGTCCCCGTCCCCTAACCCTAAGCCTAATACTAACCCTGACCCTAAACCTTACCCGAAGCCTTACCCTAACCCGTCCCCTAATCCTAACCCGTACGCTAAAACTAACCCGTACACTAACACGTACGCTCACCCTAAACCGTTGTCGTACACTATCCTGTCCCCTAAACCGTCCCCGTCCCCTAACCCTAACCCTAACCCTAACCATAACCCTAACCCTTAACCGAATCTTTACCCTAACCCGTCCCCTAATCCTAACCCGTACGCTAACACTAACCCGTACCCTAACACCTACGCTCACCCTAAATCGTTGTCGTACCCTATCCTGTCCCCTAAACCTTCCGCGTGCCCTAACCCTAACCCTAACCATAACCATAGCCCTAACCCTTAACCGAATCTTTACCCTAACCCGTCCCCTAATCCTAACCCGTACGCCAACACTAACCCGTACCCTAACACGTACGCTCACCCTAAACCGTTGTCGTACACTAACCTCTCCCCTAAACCGTCCCCGTCCCCTAACCCTAACCCTAATCCTAACCCTGACCCTAAACCTTACCCGAAGCCTTACCCTAACCCGTCCCCTAATCCTAACCCGTACGCTAACACTAACACGTACACTAACACCTACGCTCACCCTAAACGGTTGTCGTACCCTATCTTGTCCCCTAAACAGTCCCCGTCCCCTAACCCTAACCCTAACCCTAACCATAACCCTAACCCTTAACCGAATCTTTACCCTAACCCGTCCCCTAATCCTAACCCGTATGCTAACAATAACCCGTACCCTAACACGTACGCTCACCCTAAACCGTTGTCGTACCCTAACCTGTCCCCTAAACCGTCCCCGTCCGCTAACCCTAACCCTAATCCTAACCCTGACCCTAAACCTTACCCGAAGCCTTACCCTAACCCGTCCCCTAATCCTAACCCGTACGCTAACACTAACCCGTACACTAACACGTACGCTCACCCTAAACCGTTGTCGTACCCTATCTTGTCCCCTAAACCTTCCGCGTCCCCTAACCCTAACCCTAACCCTAACCATAACCCTAACCCTTAACCGAATCTTTACCCTAACCCGTCCCCTAATCCTAACCCGTACGCTAACACTAACCCGTACCCTAACACCTATGCTCACCCTAAACCGTTGTCGTACCCTAACTTGTCCCCTAAACCATCCCCGTCCCCTCACCCTAAACCTAGCCCTAACAATAACCCTAACCCTTAACCGAAGCCTTACCCTAAACCATCACCTAATCCTAACCAGTACGCTTACTCAAACCTGTACCCTAACACGTATGCTCACCCTAAACTGTTATCGTACCCTAACCTGTCCCCTAAACCGTCCCCGTCCCCTAAACCTAACCCTAACCCTAACCCTAACCCTTACCCGAAGCCTTATGCTAACCCGTCCCCTAATCCTAACCCGTACGCTAACACTAACACGTACCCTATCACGTACGCTCACCCTAAACCGTTGTCATACCCTAACCTGTCGCCTGAACCGTCCCCGTCCTCTAACCCTAACCCTAGCCCTAACGCTAACCCTAAACCTTACCCGAAGCCTTACAGTAGCCCGTCCCCTAATCCTAACCCGTATGCTAACACTAACCCATACCCTAACACGTAGGCTCACCCTAAACCGTTGTCGTACCCTAACCTATCCCCTAAACTGTCCCCGTCCCCTGACCCTAACCCTAACCCTAACCCTAACCCTAACCCTTACCCGAAGCCTTACCCTAACCCGTCCCCTAATGCTAACCCGTACGCTAACACTAACCCATACCCTAACTCGTACGCTCACCGTAAACCGTTTTCATACCCTAATCTGTCCCCTAAACCGTCCCCGTCCCCATCCCCTAACCCTAACCCTAACCCTAACCCTTACCCGAAGCCTTACCCTAACCCATCCCCTAATCCTAACCCGTACGCTAACACTAACCCGTACCCTAACACGTACGTTGACCCTAAACTGTTGTCGTACCCTAACCTGTCCCCTAAAGCGTCCCCGTCCCCTAAGCCTAACACTAACTCTAACCCTAACCCTAACCCTAACCCTTACCCGAAGCCTTACCCTAACCCGTCCCCTAATCCTAACCTGTACGCTATCACTAACCCATACCCTAACACGAAAGCTCACCATAAACCGTTGTCATACACTAACCTGTCGCCTAAACCGTCCCCTAACCCTAACCCTAACCCTAACCCTAACCCTAAACCTAACACTTACCCGAAGGCTTACCCTATTCCGTCCCCTAATCCTAACCCGTACGCTAACACTAACCCGGACCCTAACACGTACGCTCACCCTAAACCGTTGTTGTACCCTAACCAGTTCGCTAAACCATCCCGGTCCCCTAGCCCTAACCCTAACCCTAACCCTATCCCTAACACTTACCCTTAACCGAAGCCTTACACTAACCCGTCCCGTAATCCTAACCCGAACGCTAACACTAACCCGTACCCTAACACCTACGCTCACCCTAAACCGTTGTCATTCCCTAACCTGTCCCCTAAACCATCCCCGTCCCCTAACCCTATACCTAGCCCTAACCATAACCCTAACCCTTAACCGAAGCCTTACCCTAAACCATCACCTAATCCTAACCTGAACGCTAACACTAACCCATACCCTAACATGTACGCTCACCCTAAATCGTTTTCATTACCTAACCTGTCCCCTAAACCGTCCCCGTCCCCTAACCCTAACCCTAACCCTAACCCTTACCCGAAGCCTTATGCTAACCCGTCCCCTAATCCTAACCCGTACGCTAACACTAACCCGTACACTAACACGTAGGCTCAACCTAAACCGTTGTCGTACCCTATCCTGTCCCCTAAACCTTCCGCGTCCCCTAACCCTAACCCTAACCCTAACCATAACCCTAACCCTTAACCGAATCTTTACCCTAACCCGTCCCCTAATCCTAACCCGTACGCTAACACTAACCCGTACCCTAACACGTACGCTCACCCTAAACCGTTGTCGTACCCTAACCTGTCCCCTAAACCGTCCCCGTCCCCTAACCCTAACCCTAATCCTAACCCTGACACTAAACCTTACCCGAAGCCTTACCCTAAACCATCACCTAATCCTAACCCGTACGCTAACACAAACCCGTACCCTAACACGTACGCTCACCCTGAACCGTTGTCGTACCCTAACCTGTCCCCTAAACCGTCCCCGTCCCCTAAACCTAACCCTAACCCTAACCCTTACCCGAAGCCTTATGCTAAACCGTCCCCTAATCCTAACCCGTACGCTAACACTAACACGTACCCTAACACGTACGCTCACCCTAAACCGTTGTCATACCCTAACCTGTCCCCTGAACCGTCCCCGTCCTCTAACCCTAACCCTAGCCCTAACGCTAACCCTAAACCTTACCCGAAGCCTTACAGTAGCCCGTCCCCTAATCCTAACCCGTATGCTAACACTAACCCGTACCCTAACACGTAGTCTCACCCTAAACCGTTGTCATACCCTAATCTATCCCCTAAACCGTCCCCGTCCCCTAACCCTAACCCTAACCCTAACCCTAACCCTAACCCTTACCCGAAGCCTTACCCTAACCCGTGCCCTAATCCTAACCCGTACGCTAACACTAACACATACCCTAACTCGTACGCTCACCGTAAACCGTTTTCATACCCTAACCTGTCCCCTAAACCGTCCCCGTCCCCATCCCCTAACCCTAACCCTAACCCTAACCCTTACCCGAAGCCTTACCCTAACCCGTCCCCTAATCCTAACCCGTACGCTAACACTAACCCGTATCCTAACACGTACGTTGACCCTAAACTGTTGTCGTACCCTAACCTGTCCCCTAAAGCGTCCCCGTCCCCTAACCCTAACCCTAACACTAACCCTAACCCTAACCCTAACCCTTACCCGAAGCCTTACCCTAACCCGTCCCCTAAGCCTAACCCGTACGCTAACACTAACCCGTACCCTAACACGTATGCTCACCCTAAAACGTTGTCGTACCCAAACCTGTCCCCTAAACCGTCCCCGTCCCCTAACCCTAACTCTAATCCTAACCCTGACCCTAAACCTTACCCGAAGCCTTGCCCTAACCCGTCCCCTAATCCTAACCCGTACGCTAACACTAACCCGTACACTAACACGTACGCTCACCCTAAACCGTTGTCGTACCCTATCCTGTCCCCTAAACCTTCCGCGTCCCCTAACCCTAACCCTAACCCTAACCATAACCCTAACCCTTAACCGATACTTTACCCTAACCCGTCCCCTAATCCTAACCCGTACGCTAACACTAACCCGTACCCTAACACGTACGCTCAACCTAAACCGTTGTCGTACCCTAACCTGTCCCCTAAACCGTCCCCGTCCCCTAACCCTAAGCCTAATACTAACCCTGACCCTAAACCTTACCGGAAGCCTTACCCTAACCCGACCCCTAATCCTAACCCGTACGCTAAAACTAACCCGTACACTAACACGTACGCTCACCCTAAACCGTTGTCGTACCCTATCCTGTCCCCTAAACCGTCCCCGTCCCCTAACACTAACCCTAACCCTAACCATAACCCTAACCCTTAACCGAATCTTTACCCTAACCCGTCCCCTAATCCTAACCCGTACGCTAACACTAACCCGTACCCTAACACCTACGCTCACCCTAAACCGTTGTCGTACCCTAACTTGTCCCCTAAACCATCCCCGTCCCCTCACCCTAAACCTAGCCCTAACAATAACCCTAACCCTTAACCGAAGCCTTACCCTAAACCATCACCTAATCCTAACACGTACGCTAACACAAACCCGTACCCTAACACGTACGCTCACCCTAAACTGTTGTCGTACCCTAACCTGTCCCCTAAACCGTCCCCGTCCCCTAAACCTAACCCTAACACTAACCCTAACCCTTACCCGAAGTCTTATGCTAACCCGTCCCCTAATCCTAACCCGTACGCTAACACTAACACGTACCCTATCACGTACGCTCACCCTAAACCGTTGTCATACCCTAACCTGTCGCCTGAACCGTCCCCGTCCTCTAACCCTAACCCTAGCCCTAACGCTAACCCTAAACCTTACCCGAAGCCTTACAGTAGCCCGTCCCCTAATCCTAACCCGTATGCTAACACTAACCCGTACCCTAACACGTAGGCTCACCCTAAACCGTTGTCGTACCCTAACCTATCCCCTAAACCGTCCCCGACCCCTGACCCTAACCCTAACCCTAACCCTAACCCTAACCCTTACCCGAAGCCTTACCCTAACCCGTCCCCTAATGCTAACCCGTACGCTAACACTAACCCATACCCTAACTCGTACGCTCACCTTAAACCGTTTTCATACCCTAACCTGTCCCCTAAACCGTCCCCTTCCCCATCCCCTAACCCTAACCCTAACCCTAACCCTTACCCGAAGCCTTACCCTAACCCATCCCCTAATCCTAACCCGTACGCTAACACTAACCCGTACCCTAACACGTACGTTGACCCTAAACTGTTGTCGTACCCTAACCTGTCCCCTAAAGCGTCCCCGTCCCCTAAGCCTAACCCTAACTCTAACCCTAACCCTAACCCTAACCCTTACCCGAAGCCTTACCCTAACCCGTCCCCTAATCCTAACCTGTACGCTATCACTAACCCATACCCTAACACGAAAGCTCACCATAAACCGTTGTCGTACACTAAACTGTCGCCTAAACCGTCCCCTAACCCTAACCCTAACCCTAACCCTAACCCTAACCCTAAACCTAACACTTACCCGAAGGCTTACCCTATCCCGTCTGCTAATCCTAACCCGTACGCTAACACGTACGCTCACCCTAAACCGTTGTCGTACCCTATCCTGTCCCCTAAACCTTCCGCGTCCCCTAACCCTAACCCTAACCCTAACCATAACCCTAACCCTTAACCGATACTTTACCCTAACCCGTCCCCTAATCCTAACCCGTACGCTAACACTAACCCGTACCCTAACACGTACGCTCACCCTAAACCGTTGTTGTACCCTAAACAGTCCGCTAAACCATCCCCGTCCCCTAGCCCTAACCCTAACCCTAACCCTAACCCTAATACTTACCCTTAACCGAAGCCTTACACTAACCCGTCCCGTAATCCTAACCCGAACGCTAACACTAACCCGTACCCTAACACCTACACTCACCCTAAACCGTTGTCATTCCCTAACCTGTCCCCTAAACCATCCCCGTCCCCTAACCCTAAACCTAGCCCTAACCATAACCCTAACCCTTAACCGAAGCCTTACCCTAAACCATCACCTAATCCTAACCTGAACGCTAACACTAACCCATACCCTAACATGTACGCTCACCCTAAATCGTTTTCATTACCTAACCTGTCCCCTAAACCGTCCCCGTCCCCTAACCCTAACCCTAACCCTAACCCTTACCCGAAGCCTTATGCTAACCCGTCCCCTAATCCTAACCCGTACGCTAACACTAACCCATACACTAACACGTAGGCTCAACCTAAACCGTTGTCGTACCCTATCCTGTCCCCTAAACCTTCCGCCTCCCCTAACCCTAACCCTAACCCTAACCATAACCCTAACCCTTAACCGAATCTTTACCCTAACCCGTCCCCTAATCCTAACCCGTACGCTAACACTAACCCATACACTAACACGTACGCTCACCCAAACCGTTGTCGTACCCTAACCTGTCCCCTAAACCATCCCCGTCCCCTAACCCTAAACCTAGCCCTAACCATAACCCTAACCCTTAACCGAAGCCTTACCCTAAACCATCAGCTAATCCTAACCCGAACGCTAACACTAACCCATACCCTAACATGTACGCTCACCCTAAATCGTTTTCATTACCTAATCTGTCCCCTAAACCGTCCCCGTCCCCTAACCTTAACCCTAACCCTAACCCTAACCCTAACCCTTTCCCGAAGCCTTACGCTAACCCGTCCCCTAATCCTAACCCGTACGCTAACACTAACCCGTACCCTAACACGTACGCTCACCTTAAACCGTTTTCGTACCCTAACCTTTCCCCTAAACCGTCCCCGTTCCCTAACACTAACCCTAATCCTAACCCTGACCCTAAACCTTACCCGAAGCCTTACCCTAACCCGTCCCCTAATCCTAACCCGTACGCTAACACTAACCCCTACACTAACACGTACGCTCACCCTAAACCGTTGTCGTACCCTATCCTGTCCCCTAAACCTTCCGCGTCCCCTAACCCTAACCCTAATCCTAACCCTGACCCTAAATCTTACCCGAAGCCTTACCCTAACCCGTCCCCTAATCCTAACCCGTACGCTAACACTAACCCGTACACTAACACGTACGCTCACCCTAAACCGTTGTCGTACCCTAACCTGTCCCTAAACCTTCCGCGTCCCCTAACCCTAACCCTAACCCTAACCATAACCCTAACCCTTAACCGAATCTTTACCCTAACCCGTCCCCTAATCCTAACCCGTACGCTAACACTAACCCGTACCCTAACACGTACGCTCACCCTAAACCGTTGTCGTACCCTAACCTGTCCCCTAAACCGTCCCCGTCCCCTAACCCTAATCCTAACCCTGACCCTAAACCTTACCCGAAGCCTTACCCTAACCCGTCCCCTAATCCTAACCCGTACGCTAACACTAACCCGTACACTAACACGTACGCTCACCCTAAACCATTGTCGTACCCTATCCTGTCCCCTAAACCTTCTGCGTCCCCTATCCCTAACCCTAACCCTAACCATAACCCTAACCCTTAACCGAATCTTTACCCTAACCCGTCCCCTAATCCTAACCCGTACGCTAACACTAACCCGTACCCTAACACGTACGCTCACCCTAAACTGTTGTCGTACCCTAACCTGTTCCCTAAACCTTCCGTGTCCCCTAACCCTAACCCTAATCCTAACCCTGACCCTAAACCTTACCCGAAGCCTTACCCTAACCCGTCCCCTAATCCTAACCCGTACGCTAACACTAACCCGTACACTAACACGTACGCTCACCCTAAACCTTTGTCGTACCCTATCCTGTCCCCTAAACCTTCCGCGTCCCCTAACCCTAACCCTAATCCTAACCCTGACTCTAAACCTTACCCGAAGCCTTACCCTAACCCGTCCCCTAATCCTAACCCGTACGCTAACACTAACCCGTACCCTAACACGTACGCTCACCCTAAACTGTTGTCGTACCCTAACCTGTCCCCTAAACCTTCCGTGTCCTCTAACCCTAACCCTAATCCTAACCCTGACCCTAAACCTTACCCGAAGCCTTACCCTAACCCGAACCCTAATCCTAACCCGTACGCTAACACTAATCCGTACCCTAACACCTACGCTCACCCTAAACCGTTGTCGTACCCTAACCTGTCCCCTAAACCATCCCCGTCCCCTAACCCTAAACCTAGCCCTAACCATAACCCTAACCCTTAACCGAAGACTTACCCTAAACCATCACCTAATCCTAACCCGAACGCTAACACTAACCGATACCCTAACATGTACGCTCACCCTAAATCGTTTTCATTACCTAACCTGTCCCCTAAACCGTCCCCGTCCCCTAACCCTAACCCTAACCCTAACACTAACCCTTACCCGAAGCCTTATGCTAACCCGTCCCCTAATCCTAAGCCGTACGCTAACACTAACACGTACCCTAACATGTACGCTCACCCTAAACCGTTGTCATACCCTAACCTGTCCCCTGAACCGTCCCCGTCCTCTAACCCTAACCCTAGCCCTAACGCTAACCCTAAACCTTTCCCGAAGCCTTACAGTAGCCCGTCCCCTAATCCTAACCCGTATGCTAACACTAACCCGTACCCTAACACGTAGGCTCACCCTAAACCGTTGTCGTAACCTATCCTATCCCCTAAACCGTCCCCGTCCCCTAACCCTAACCCTAACCCTAACCCTAACCCTAACCCTTACCCGAAGCCTTACCCTAACCCGTCCCCTAATCCTAAACCGTACGCTAACACTAACCCATACCCTAACACGTACGCTCACCGTAAACCGTTTTCATACCCTAACCTGTCCCCTAAGCCGTCCCCGTCCCCATCCCCTAACCCTAACCCTGATCCTAACCCTTACCCGAAGCCTTACCCTAACCCGTCCCTAATCCTAACCCGTATGCTAACACTAACCCGTACCCTAACACGTACGCTCACCCTAAACCGTTGTCGTACCCTAACCTGTCCCCTAAACCGTCCCCGTCCCCTAACCCTAACCCTAATCCTAACCCTGACCCTAAACCTTACCCGAAGCCTTACCCTAACCCGTCCCCTAATCCTAATCCGTACGCTAACACTAACCCGTACACTAACACCTATGATCACCCTAAACCGTTGTCGTACCCTATCCTGTCCCCTAAACCGTCCCCGTCCCCGTCCCCTAACCCTAACCCTAACCATAACCCTAAGCCTTAACCGAATCTTTACCCTAACCCGTCCCCTAATCCTAACCCGTACGCTAACACTAACCCATACCCTAACACCTACGCTCACCCTAAACCGTTGTCATACCCTATCCTGTCCCCTAAACCTTCCGCGTCCCCTAACCCTAACCCTAACCATAACCCTAACCCTTAACCGAATCTTTACCCTAACCCGTCCCCTAATCCTAACCCGTACGCTAACACTAACCCGTACACTAACACGTACGCTCACCCTAAACCGTTGTCGTACCCTAACCTGTCCCCTAAACCATCCCCGTCCTCTAACCCTAAACCTAGCCCTAACCATAACCCTAAACCTTAACCGAAGCCTTACCCTAAACCATCACCTAATCCTAACCCGAACGCTAACACTAACCCATACCCTAACATGTACACTCACCCTAAACCGTTTTCATTACCTAACCTGTCCCCTAATCCGTCCCCGTCCCCTAACCTTAACCCTAACCCTAACCCTAACCCTAACCCTTTCCCGAAGCCTTACGCTAACCCGTCCCCTAATCCTAACCCGTACGCTAACACTAACCCGTACCCTAACACGTACGCTCACCCTAAACCGTTTTCGTACCCTAACCTGTCCCCTAAACCGTCCCCGTTCCCTAACCCTAACCCTAATCCTAACCCTGACCCTAAACCTTACCCGAAGCCTTACCCTAACCCGTCCCCTAATCCTAACCCGTACGCTAACAGTAACCCGTACACTAACACGTACGCTCACCCTAAACCGTTGTCGTACCCTATCCTGTCCCCTAAACCTTCCGCGTCCCCTAACCCTAACCCTAACCATAACCCTAACCCTTAACCGAATCTTTACCCTAACCCGTCCCCTAATCCTAACCCGTACGCTAACACTAACCCGTACCCTAACACCTACGCTCATCCTAAACCGTTGTCGTACCCTAACCTGTCCCCTAAACCATCCCCGTCCCCTAACCCTAAACCTAGCCCTAACAATAACCCTAACACTTAACCGAAGCCTTACCCTAAACCATCACCTAATCCTAACCCGTACGCTTACACAAACCCGTACCCTAACACGTACGCTCACCTTAAACCGTTGTCGTACCCTAACCTGTCCCCTAAACCGTTCCCGTCCCCTAACCCTAACCCTAACCCTAACCCTTACCCGAAGCCTTATGCTAACCCGTCCCCTAATCCTAACCCGTACGCTAACACTAACACATACCCTAACACGTACGCTCACCCTAAACCGTTGTCATACCCTAACCTGTCCCCTGAACCGTCACCGTCCTCTAACCCTAACCCTAGCCCTAACGCTAACCCTAACCCTTACCCGAAGCCTTACAGTAGCCCGTCCCCTAATCCTAACCCGTATGCTAACACTAACCCGTACCCTAACACGTAGGCTCACCCTAAACCGTTGTAGTACCCTAACCTATCCCCTAAACCGTCCCCGTCCCCTAACCCTAACCCTAACCCTAACCCTAACCCTAACCCTTACCCGAAGCCTTACCCTAACCCGTACCCTAATCCTAAACCGTACGCTAACACTAACCCATACCCTAACATGTACGCTCACCGTAAACCGTTTTCATACCCTAACCTGTCCCCTAAACCGTCCCCGTCCCCATCCCCTAACCCTAACCCTAACCCTAACCCTTACCCGAAGCCTTACCCTAACCCGTCCCCTAAGCCTAACCCGTACGCTAACACTAACCCGTACCCTAACACGTATGATCACCCTAAAACGTTGTCGTACCCTAACCTGTCCCCTAAACCGTCCCCGTCCCCTAACCCTAACCCTAATCCTAACACTGACCCTAAACCTTACCCGAAGCCTTGCCCTAACCCGTCCCCTAATCCTAACCCGTACGCTAACACTAACCCGTACACTAACACGTACGCTCACCCTAAACCGTTGTCGTACCCTATCCTGTCCCCTAAACCTTCCGCGTCCCCTAACCCTAACCCTAACCCTAACCATAACCCTAACCCTTAACCGAATCTTTACCCTAACCCGTCCCCTAATCCTAACCCGTACGCTAACACTAACCCGTACCCTAACACGTACGCTCACCCTAAACCGTTGTCGTACCCTAACCTGTCCCCTAAACCGTCCCCGTCCCCTAACCCTAAGCCTAATACTAACCCTGACCCTAAACCTTACCCGAAGCCTTACCCTAACCCGTCCCCTAATCCTAACCCGTACGCTAACACTAACCCGTACACTAACACGTACGCTCACCCTAAACCGTTGTCGTACCCTATCTTGTCCCCTAAACCTTCCGCGTCCCCTAACCCTAACCCTAACCCTAACCATAACCCTAACCCTTAACCGAATCTTTACCCTAACCCGTCCCCTAATCCTAACCCGTACGCTAACACTAACCCGTACCCTAACACCTATGCTCACCATAAACCGTTGTCGTACCCTAACTTGTCCCCTAAACCATCCCCGTCCCCTCACCCTAAACCTAGCCCTAACAATAACCCTAACCCTTAACCGAAGCCTTACCCTAAACCATCACCTAATCCTAACCCGTACGCTTACACAAACCCGTACCCTAACACGTATGCTCACCCTAAACTGTTATCGTACCCTAACCTGTCCCCTAAACCGTCCCCGTCCCCTAAACCTAACCCTAACCCTAACCCTAACCCT
>NC_089228.1:81240171-81242319 GCF_963924675.1 Phocoena phocoena | reverse complement strand
CTAACCCGTCCCCTAATCCTAACCTGTACGCTATCACTAACCCATACCCTAACACGAAAGGTCACCATAAACCGTTGTCGTACTCTAACCTGTCGCCTAAACCGTCCCAGTCCCCTAACCCTAACCCTAACCCTAACCCTAAACCTAACACTTACCCGAAGGCTTACCCTAACCCGTTCCCTAATCCTAACCCGTACGCTAACACTAACCCGGACCATAACACGTACGCTCACCCTAAACCTTTGTTGTACCCTAACCAGTCCGCTAACCCATCCCCGTCCCCTAGCCCTAACCCTAACCCTAACCCTAACCCTAACACTTACCCTTACCCGAAGCCTTACGCTAACCCGTCCCCTAATCCTAACCCGTACGCTAACACTAACCCGTACACTAACACGTACGCTCACCCTAAACCGTTGTCGTACCCTATCCTGTCCCCTAAACCGTCCCCGTCCCCGTCCCCTAACCCTAATCCTAACCCTGACCCTAAACCTTACCCGAAGCCTTACCCTAACCCGTCCCCTAATCCTAACCCGTACGCTAACACTAACCCGTACCCTAACACGTTGGCTCACCCTAAACCGTTGTCGTACCCTAACCTATCCCCTAAACCGTCCCCGTCCCCTAACCCTAACAATAACCCTAACCCTAACCCTAACCCTTACCCGAAGCCTTACCCTAACCCGTCCCCTAATCCTAACCCGACGCTAACACTAACCCATACCCTAACACGTACGCTCACCGTAAACCGTTTTCATACCCTAACCTGTCCCCTAAACCGTCCCCGTCCCCATCCCCTAACCCTAACCCTAACCCTAACCCTTACCCGAATCTTTACCCTAACCCGTCCCCTAATCCTAACCCGTACGCCAACACTAACACGTACCCTAACACCTACGCTCACCCTAAACCGTTGTCGTACCCTAACCTGTCCCCTAAACCATCCCCGTCCCCTAACCCTAAACCTAGCCCTAACCATAACCCTAACCCTTAACCGAAGCCTTACCCTAAACCATCACCTAATCCTAACCCGAACGCTAACACTAACCCATACCCTAACATGTACACTCACCCTAAATCGTTTTCATTACCTAACCTGTCCCCTAAACCGTCCCCGTCCCCTAACCTTAACCTTAACCCTAACCCTAACCCTATCCCTTTCCCGAAGCCTTACGCTAACCCGTCCCCTAATCCTAACCCGTACGCTAACACTAACCTGTACCCTAACACGTACTCTCACCCTAAACCGTTGTCGTACCCTAACCTGTCCCCTAAACCGTCCCCGTCCCCTAACCCTAACCCTAATCCTAACCCTGACCCTAAACCTTACCCGAAGCCTTACCCTACCCCGTCCCCTAATCCTAACCCGTACGCTAACACTAACCCGTACACTAACACGTACGCTTACCCGAAACCGTTGTCGTACCCTAACCTGTCCCCTAAACCGTCCCCGTCCCCTAACCCTAAGCCTAACCCTAACCCTAACCCTAACCCTTACCCGAAGCCTTATGCTAACCCGTCCCTTAACCCTAACCCGTAAGCTAACACTAACACGTACCCTAACACGTACACTCACCCTAAACCGTTGTCATACCCTAACCTGTCCCTTGAACCGTCCCCGTCCTCTAACCCTAACCCTAGCCCTAACGCTAACCCTAAACCTTACCCGAAGCCTTACAGTAGCCCGTCCCCTAATCCTAACCCGTATGCTAACACTAACCCGTACCCTAACACGTAGGCTCACCCTAAACCGTTGTCATACCCTAACCTATCCCCTAAACCGTCCCCGTCCCCTAACCCTAACCCTAACCCTAACCCTAACCCTAAACCTTACCCGAAGCCTTACACTAACCCGTCCCCTAATCCTAACCCGTACGCTAACACTAACCCATACCCTAACACGTACGCTCACCGTAAACCGTTTTCATACCCTAACCTGTCCCCTAAACCGTCCCCGTCCCCATCCCCTAACCCTAACCCTAACCCTAACCCTTACCCGAAGCCTTACCCTAACCCGTCCCCTAATCCTAACCCGTACGCTATCACTAACCCGTACCCTAACACGTACGTTGACCCTAAACTGTTGTCGTACCCTAACCTGTCCTCTAAAGCGTCCCCGTCCCCTAACCCTAACCCTAACTCTAACCC
>NC_089228.1:80722671-80860171 GCF_963924675.1 Phocoena phocoena | reverse complement strand
CTAACCCGTCCCCAAATCCTAACCCGTACGCTAACACTAACCCTTACCTTAACACTTACGCTCACCCTAAACCGTTGTTGTCCGCTAACCTGTCCCCTAAAGCGTCCCCGTCCCCTAACCCTAACACTAACACTAACCCTAACCCTAAACTTTACCTGAAGCCTTACCCTAACCCGTCCCCTAATCCTAACCCGTACGCTAACACAAACCCGTACCCTAACACGTACGCTCAACCTAAACCGTTGTCGTACCCTAACCTGTCCCCTAAACCGTCCCCGTCCCCTAACCCTAACCCTAACTCTAACCCTTACCCGAAGCCTTACCCTAACCCGTCCGCTAATCCTAACCCGTACGCTAACACAAACCCGTACCCTAACACGTACGCTCACCCTAAACCGTTGTCGTACCCTAACCTGTCCGCTAAACCGTCCCCGTCCCCTAACCCTAACCCTAACCCTAACCCTTACCCGAAGCCTTACCCTAACCCGTCCCCTAATCCTAACCCGTACGCTAACACTAACCCATACCCTAACACGTACGTTGACCCTAAACTGTTGTCGTACCCTAACCTGTCCCCTAAAGCGTCCCCGTCCCCTAACCCTAACCCTAACTCTAACCCTAACCCTAACCCTAACCCTTACCCGAAACCTTACACTAACCCGTCCCCTAATCCTAACCTGTACGCTAACACTAACCCATACCCTAACACGAAAGCTCACCATAAACCGTTGTCGTTCACTAACCTGTCGCCTAAACCGTCCCCGTCCCCTAACCCTAACCCTAACCCTAACCCTAACACTTACCCGAAGGCTTACCCTAACCCATTCCCTAATCCTAACCCGTACGCTAACACTAACACGTACCCTAACACGTACGCTCAACCTAAACCGTTGTTGTATCCTAACCTGTCCCCTAAACTGTCCCCGTTCCTTAAGCCTAACCCAACCCTAACCCTAACCTTAACCCTTACCCGAAGCCTTACCCTAACCCGTCCCCTAACCCTAACCCTAACCCTAACCCTTACCCGAAGCCTTACCCTAACCCGTCCCCTAACCCTAATCCTAACCCTAACCCTAACCCTAACTCTTACATGAAACCTTACCCTAACCCGTCCACTAAACCTAACACGTACGCCAGCACTAACCCGTACCCTAACACGTACGCTCATCCTAAACCGTGGTCGTACCCTAACCCGTCCCCAAAACCGTCCCCGTCCCCTAACCCTAACCCTAACTCCAACCCTAACCCTAACCCTTACCCGAAGCCTTACCCTAACCCGTCCCCTAATCCTAACCCGTACGCTAACACTAACCCGTACCCTAACGCGTACGCTCACCCTAAACCGTTATCGTACCCAACCTGTCCCCTAAACCATCCCCGTCCCCTATCCCTAACCCTAACCCTAACACCTTACCCGAAGCCTTACCCTAACCCGTCCCCTAATCCTAACCCGTACGCTAACACTAACCCGTACCCTAAAACGTACGCTCACCCTAAACTGTTGTCGTACCCTAACCTGTCCCCTAAACCCTCCCTGTCCCATAACCCTAACCCTAACCCTAACCGTAACCCTAACCCTTACCCGAAGCCTTACGCTAACCCGTCCCATATTCCTAACCCGTACGCTAACACTAACCCGTACCCTAACACGAACGCTCACCCTAAACCGTTGTCGTACCCTAACCAGTCCCCTAAACCGTCCCCGTCCCCTAACCCTAACCCTAACCCTAACCCTAACCCTAAACCTTACACGAAGCCTTACCCTAACCCTTCCCCTAATCCTAACCCGTACGCTAACACTAACCCGTACCCTAACACGTACGCTCACCCTAAACCGTTGTCGTACCCTACCCTGTCCCCTAAACCGTCCCCCTCCCCTAACCCTAACCCTAACGCTAACCCTAACTCTTACTTGAAGCCTTACCCTAACCCGTCCCCTAATCCTAACCCGTACGCTAACACTAACCCGTACCCTAACACCTACGCTCATCCTAAACGGTTGTCGTACCCTAACCTGTCCCCTAAACCTTCCCCGTCCCCTAACCCTAACCCTAACCCTAACCCTAACCCTAACCCTTACTCGAAGCCTTACGCTAACCCGTCCCCAATCCTAACCCGTACGCTAACACTAACCCGTACCCTAACACGTACGCTCACCGTAAACCGTTGTCGTACCCTAACCTGTCCCCTAAACTGTCACCGTCCCCTAACCCTAACCCTAACCCTAACCCTAACCCTTACCCGAAGCCTTACGCTAACCCGTCCCTTAATCCTAACCCGTACGCTATCACTAACCCGTACCCTAACACGTACGCTCACCCTAAACCGTTGTTGTACCCTAAGCAGTCCCCTAAACCGTCCCCGTCCCAGTCTACTAACCCTAACCCTAACCCAAACCCTAAACCTTACTCGAAGCCTTACCCTAACCCGTCCCCTAATCCTAACGCGTACGCTAACACTAACCCATACCCTAACACGTACGCTCACCCTAAACCGTTGTTGTACCCTAACATGTCCCCTAAACCGTCCCCGTCCCCTAACCCTAACCCTAACCCTAACCCTAACCCTTACCCGAAGCCTTACCCTAACCCGTCCCTAATCCTAAACCGCACGCTAACACTAACCCGTACCCTAACACGTACACTCACCCTAAACCGTTGTCGTACCCTAACCTGTACCCTAAACCGTTCCCATCCCCTAACCCTAACCCTAACCCTAACCCTAACCCTTACCCGAAGCCTTACCCTAACCCGTCCCTAATCCTAAACCGCACGCTAACACTAACGCGTACCCTAACACGTACGCTCACCCTAAACCGTTCTCGTACCCTAACCTGTCCCCTAAACTTTCCCCGTCCCCTAACCTTAACTGTAACCCTAACCCTAACCCTAAACCTTACCCGAAGCCTTACCCTAACCCGTCCCCTAATCCTAACCCGTACGCTAACACTAACCCATACCCTAACACGTACGCTCACCCTAAACCGTTCTCGTACCCTAACCTGTCCCCTAAACTTTCCCCGTCCCCTAACCTTAACTGTAACCCTAACCCTAACCATAACCCTTACCCGAAGCCTTACCCTAACCCATCCCCTAATCCTAACCTGTACGCTAACACTAACCCGTACCCTAACACGTACGCTCATCCTAAACCGTTGTCGTACCCTAACCTGTCTCCTAAACCATCCACGTCCCCTAACCCTAACCCTAACCCTAACAGTAACCCTAACCCTTACCCGAAGCCTTACCCTAACCCGTCCCCTAACCCTAAACCTAACCTTAACCTTAACCCTAACCCTTACCCGAAACCTTACCCTAACCCGTCCCCTAAACCTAACCCGTACGCTAACACTAACCCATACCCTAACACGGACCCTCACCCTAAACCGTTTTCGTACACTAACCTGTCCCCTAAACCGTCCCCGTCCCCTAACCCTAACCCTAACCCTAACCCTAACCCTAACCCTTACCCGAAGGCTTACCCTAACCCTCCCCTAATCCTAACCCGTACGCTAACACTAAACCGTACCCTAACACGTATGCTCAACCTAAACCGTTGTCGTACCATAACCTGTCCCCTAAACTATCCCCGTTCCTTAACCCTAACCCTAACCCTAACCCAAACCTTAACCCTTAACCGAAGCCTTACCCTAACTCGTCCCCTAACCCTAACCCTAACGCTAACCCTAACCCTAACCCTAACCCTAACACTTACACGAAGCCTTAGCCTAACCCGTCCCCTAATACTAACCCGTACGCTAACACTAACCCGTACCCTAACACGTACGCTCACCCTAAACCGTTGTTCATACCCTAACATATCCCCTAAACCGTCCCCGTCCCCTAACCTTAACCCTAACCGTAACCCTAAACCTAACCCTTACCCGAAGCCTTACTCTAACCCGTCCCCTAAACCTAACCCGTACGCTAACACTAACCCATACCCTAACACGTACGCTCACCCTAAACCATTGTCGTACACTAATCTGTCCCCTAAACCGTCCCCGTCCCCTAACCCTAACCCTAACCGTAACCCTAAAACCTAACCCTTACCCGAAGCCTTACCCTAACTTGTCCCCTAATCCTAAACCATACTCTAACACTAACCCATACCCTAACACCTACGCTCACCCTAAACAGTTGTCATACCCTAACATGTCCCCTAAACCGTCTCCGTCCCCTAACCCTAACCCTAATCCTACCCCTTACCCGAAGCCTTACCCTAATCCGTTCCCTAATCCTAAACCGTACGCCAACACTAACTCGTACCCTAACACGTACGCTCATCCTAAACGGTTGTCCTACCCTAACCTGTCCCCTAAACCGTCCCTGTCCCCTAACCCTAACCCTAACCCTAACCCTCACCCTTACCCGAAGCCTTACCCTAACCCGTACCCTAATCCTAACCCGTACGCTAACACTAACCCGTACCCTAACACGTACGCTCACCCTAAACCGTTGTCGTACCCTAACCTGTCCCCTAACCCATCTCCATCCCCTATCCCTAACCTTAACCCTAACAATTTTCCGAAGCCTTACCCTAATCCGTCACGTAATCCTAACCCGTACGCTAACACTAACCCATACCCAAACACGTACGCTCAACCTAAACCGTTGTCATAAACTAACATGTTCCCTAAAACGTCCCCGTCCCCGTCCCCGTCCCCGTCCCCGTCCCCTAACCCTAACCCTAACCCTAACCCTAACCCTTACCCGAAGCCTTACCCTAACCCGTCCCCTAATCCTAACCCGTACGCTAACACTAACCCATACCCTAACACGTACGCTCACCCTAAACTGTTGTCGTACCCTAACCAGTCCCCTAAACCGTCCCCGTCCCCTAACCCTAACCCTAACCGTAACCCTAACCCTAACCCTAAACCTAACCCTTACCCGAAGCCTTACGGTAACCCATCCCTTAATCCTAACCTGTATGCTAACACTAACCCGTACCCTAAAACGTATGCTCACCCTAAACTGTTGTCTAACCCTAACCTGTCCCCTAAACCGTCCCCCTCCCCTAACCCTAACCCTAACGCTAACCCTAACCCTTACTTGAAGCCTTACCCTAACCCGTCCCCTAATCCTAACCCGTACGCTAACACTAACCCGTACCCTAACACCTACGCTCATCCTAAACCGTTGTCATACCCTAACCTGTCCCCTAAACCTTCCCCGTCCCCTAACCCTAACGCTAACCCTAACCCTAACCCTAACCCTTACTCGAAGCCTTACGCTAACCCATCCCTTAATCCTAACCCGTACGCTAACACTAACCCGTACCCTAACACATACGTTCACCGTAAACCGTTGTCGTACCCTAACCTGTCCCCTAAACTGTCACCGTCCCCTAACCCTAACCCTAACCCTAACCCTAACCATAACCCTTACCCGAAGCCTTACGCTAACCCGTCCCTTAATCCTAACCCGTACGCTATCACTAACCCGTACCCTAACACGTACGCTCAACCTAAACCGTTGTTGTACCCTAACCAGTCCCCTAAACCGTCCCCGTCCCAGTCCCCTAACCCTAACCCTAACCCAAACCCTAAACCTTACTCGAAGCCTTACCCTAACCCGTCCCCTAATCCTAACGCGTACGCTAACACTAACCCGTACCCTAACACGTACGCTCACCCTAAACCGTTGTTGTACCCTAACCTGTCCCCTAAACCGTCCCCGTCCCCTAACCCTAACCCTAACCCTAACCCTAAACCTAACCCTTACCCGAAGCCTTACCCTAACCCGTCCCTAATCCTAAACCGCACGCTAATACTAACCCGTACCCTAACACGTACACTCACCCTAAACCGTTGTCGTACCCTAACCTGTCCCCTAAACCGTTCCCATACCCTAACCCTAACCCTAACCCTAACCCTAACCCTTACTCGAAGCCTTACCATAACCCGTCCCCTAATCCTAACCTGTACGCTAACACTAACCGGTACCCTAACACGTACGCACACCCTTAAGCGTTGTCGTACCCTAACCTGTCCCCTAAACCGTCCCCGTCGCCTAACCCTAACCCTAACCCTAACCCTAACCCTAACCCTTACTCGAAACCTTACCCTAACCCGTCCCCTAATCCTAACCCGTACGCTATCACTAACCCGTACCCTAACACCTACGCTCATCCTAAAGCGTTGTCGTAACCTAACCTGTCCCCTAAACCTTCCCATCCCCTAACCCTAACTCTAACCCTAACCATAACACTTACCCGAAGCCTTACCCTAACACGTCCCCAAATCCTAACCCGTATCCTAACACTAACCAGTACCCTAACACGTACTCTCACCCTAAATCGTTGTCGTACCGTAACCTGTCCCCTAAACCGTCCCCGTACCCTAAACCTAACCCTAACCCTAACCCAAACCCTAACCCTTACTCGAAGCCTTACGCTCACCCGTCCCCTAATCCTAACCCGTACGCTAACACTAACCAGTACCCTAACACGTACGCTCACCGTAAACCATTGTCGTACCCTAACCTGTCCCCTAAACCGTCGCCGTCCACTAACCCTAACCCTAACCCTAACCCTAACCCTAACCCTTACCCGAAGCCTTACGCTAACCCATCCCTTAATCCTAACCCGTACGCTAACACTAACCCATACCCTAACACGTACGCTCACCCTAAACGGTTGTTGTACCCTAACCAGTCCCCTAAACCGTCCCCGTCCCCTAACCCTAACCCTAACCCTAAGCCTAACCCTAACCCTTACCCGAAACCTTACCCTAACCCGTCCCCTAATCCTAACCCTTACGCTAACACTAACCCGTACCCTAACACGTACGCTCACCGTAAACCATTGTCGTACCCTAACCTGTCCCCTAAACCGTCTCCGTCCCCTAACCCTAACCCTAATCCTAACCCTTACCCGAAGCCTTACCCTAATCCGTCCCCTAATCCTAAACCGTACGCCAACACTAACGCGTACCCTAACACGTACGCTCATCCTAAACCGTGGTCGTACCCTAACCCGTCCCCTAAACCGTCCCCGTCCCCTAACCCTAACCCTATCCTTAACCCTAACCCTAACCCTTACTCGAAGCCTTACCCTAACCCGTCCCCTAATCCTAACCTGTACGCTAACACTAACCCGTACCCTAACACGTACGCTCATCCTAAACCGTTGTCGTACCCTAACCTGTCTCCTAAACAGTCCACGTCCCCTAACCCTAACCCTAACCCTAACACTAACCCTAACCCTTACCCGAAGCCTTACCCTAATCCGTCCCCTAACCCTAAACCTAACCCTAACCTTAACCCTAAACCTTACCCGAAACCTTACCCTAAACCGTCCCCTAAACCTAACCCGTACGCTAACACTAACCCATACCCTAACACGTACCCTCACCCTAAACCGTGTTCGTACACTAACCTGTCCCCTAAACCGTCCCCGTCCCCTAACCCTAACCCTAACCCTAACCCTAACCCTACACCTTACCCGAAGCCTTAACCTAACCCGTCCCCTAATCCTAACCCGTAGGCTAACACTAACCCATACCCTAACACGTACGCTCACCCTAAAAGTTTGTTGTACCCTAACCTGTCCCCTAAACCGTCCCTGTCCCCTAACCCTAACCATAACCCTAACACTAACCCTAACCCTTACCCGAAGGCTTACCCTAACCCGTCCCCTAATCCTAACCCGTACGCTAACACTAAACCGTACCCTAACACGTATGCTCAACCTAAACCGTTGTCGTACCATAACCTGTCCCCTAAACTATCCCCGTTCCTTAACCCTAACCCTAACCCTAACCCAAACCTTAACCCTTAACCGAAGCCTTACCCTAACTCGTCCCCTAACCCTAACCCTAACGCTAACCCTAACCCTAACCCTAACCCTAACCCTAACACTTACACGAAGCCTTAGCCTAACCCGTCCCCTAATACTAACCCGTACGCTAACACTAACCCGTACCCTAACACGTACGCTCACCCTAAACCGTTGTCATACCCTAACATATCCCCTAAACCGTCCCCGTCCCCTAACCCTAACCCTAACCGTAACCCTAAACCTAACCCTTACCCCAAGCCTTACTCTAACCCGTCCCCTAAACCTAACCCGTACGCTAACACTAACCCATACCCTAACACGTACGCTCACCCTAAACCATTGTCGTACACTAATCTGTCCCCTAAACCGTCCCCGTCCCCTAACCCTAACCCTAACCGTAACCCTAAACCTAACCCTTACCCGAAGCCTTACCCTAACGTGTCCCCTAATCCTAAACCATACTCTAACAATAACCCATACCCTAACACCTACGCTCACCCTAAACAGTTGTCATACCCTAACATGTCCCCTAAACCGTCTCCGTACCCTAACCCTAACCCTAATCCTACCCCTTACCCGAAGCCTTACCCTAATCCGTTCCCTAATCCTAAACCGTACGCCAACACTAACCCGTACCCTAACACGTACGCTCATCCTAAACGGTTGTCCTACCCTAACCTCTCCCCTAAACCATCCCTGTCCCCTAACCCTAACCCTAACCCTAACCCTAACCCTTACCCGAAGCCTTAGCCTAACCCGTCCCCTAATCCTAACCCGTACGCTAACACTAACCAGTACCCTAACACGTACGCTCACCGTAAACCATTGTCGTACCCTAACCTGTCCCCTAAACCGTCGCCGTCCACTAACCCTAACCCTAACCCTAACCCTAACCCTAACCCTTACCCGAAGCCTTACGCTAACCCATCCCTTAATCCTAACCCGTACGCTAACACTAACCCATACCCTAACATGTACGCTCACCCTAAACGGTTGTTGTACCCTAACCAGTCCCCTAAACCGTCCCCGTCCCCTAACCCTAACACTAACCCTAAGCCTAACCCTAACCCTTACCCGAAACCTTACCCTAACCCGTCCCCTAATCCTAACCCTTACGCTAACACTAACCCGTACCCTAACACGTACGCTCACCCTAAACCGTTGTCATACCCTAACCTGTCCCCTAAACCGTCCCCGTCCCCGTCCCCTAAACCTAACCATAACCCTAACCCTAACACTGACCCGAAGCCTTACTCTAACCCGTCCCGTAAACCTAACCCGTACGCCTACACTAACCCATACCCTAACTCGTACACTCACCCTAAACCATTGTCGTACACTAATCTGTCCCCTAAACCGTCCCCGTCCCCTAACCCTAACTATAACCCTAACACTTACCCTTACCTGAATCCTTACCCTAACCCGTCCCCTAATCCTAAACCATACTCTAACACTAACCCATACCCTAACACCTACGCTCACCCTAAACAGTTGTCATACCCTAACCTGTCCCCTAAACCGTCTCCGTCCCCTAACCCTAACCCTAATCCTAACCCTTACCCGAAGCCTTACCCTAATCCGTCCCCTAATCCTAAACCGTACGCCAACACTAACGCGTACCCTAACACGTACGCTCATCCTAAACTGTGGTTGTACCCTAACCCGTCCCTAAACCGTCCCCGTCCCCTAACCCTAACCCTAACCCTAACCCTAGCCCTAACCCTAAACCTTACCCGAAGCCTTACTTTAACCCGTCCATAATCCTAAACCGCACGCTAACACTAACCCGTACCCTAACACGTACACTCACCCTAAACCGTTGTCGTACCCTAACCTGTCCCCTAAACCATCCCCGTCCCCTAACCTTAACTGTAACCCTAACCCTAACCCTAAACCTTACCCGAAGCCTTACCCTAACCCGTCCCCTAATCCTAACACGTACGCTAACACTAACCCGTACCCTAACACGTACGCTCACCCTAAACCGTTGTCGTACCCTAACCTGTCCCCTAAACCGTCCCCGTCCCCATCCCCTAACCCTAACCCTAATCCTTACTCGAAGCCTTACCCTAACCCGTCCCCTAATCCTAACCTGTACGCTAACACTAACCCGTACCCTAACACGTACGCTCACCCTAAACCGTTGTCATACCCTAACCTGTCCCCTAAACCGTCCCCGTCCCCTAACCCTAACCATAACCCTAACCCTAACCCTAACCCTAACCCTTACCCGAAGCATTACGCTAACCCGTCCCTTAATCCTAACCCGTACGCTAACACTAACACGTACCCTAACACGTACGCTCACCCTAAACCGTTGTTGTACCCTAACCAGTCCCCTAAACGGTCCCCGTCCCGTAACACTAACCCTAACCCTAACCCTAACCCTAAACCTTACTCTAAGCCTCACCCTATCCCGTCCCCTAATCCTAACCCGTACGCTAACACTAACCCGTACCCTAACACGTACGCTCACGCTAAACCGTTGTTGTACCCTAACCTGTCCCCTAAACCGTCCCCGTCCCCTAACCCTAACCGTAACTCTAACCCTAACCCTAACCCTTACCCGAAGCCTTAACCTAACCCGTCCCTAATCCTAAACCGCACGCTAACACTAACCCGTACCCTAACACGTACACTCACCCTAAACCGTTGTCGTACCCTAACCTGTCCCCTAAAACGTTCCCATCCCCTAACCCTAACCCTAACCCTAACCCTAACCCTAACCCTTACTCGAAGCCTTACCCTAACCCGTCCCCTAATCCTAACCCGTACGCTAACACTAACACGTACCCTAACACGTACGCTCACCCTAAACCATTGTCGTAGCCTAACCTGGCCCCTAAACGTTCCCCGTCACCTAACCTTAACTGTAACCCTAACCCTAACCCTAAACCTTACCCGAAGCCTTACCCTAACCCGTCCCCTAATCCTAACCCATACGCTAACACTAACCTGTACCCTAACACGTACGCTCACCCTAAACCGTTGTCGTACCCTAACCTGTCCCCTAAACCGTCCCCGTCCCCTAACCCTAACCCTAACCCTAACCCTAACACTAACGCTAACCCGAAGCGTTACCCTAACGCGTCCCCTATTCCTAACCCGTACGCTAACACTAACCCGTACCCTAACACGTACGCTCACCCTAAACCGTTGTCGTTCCCTAACCTGTCCCCTAAACTTTCCCCGTGCCCTAATCCTAACCCTAACCCTAACCCTTACCCGAAGCCTTACCCTAACCCGTCCCCTAATCCTGATGCGTACGCCAACACTAACCCGTACCCTAACACGTACGCTCACGCTAAACCGTTGTCGTACCCTAACCTGTCCCCTAAACCGTCCCCATCCCCTAACCCTAACCCTAACCCTAACCCTAACCCTAACACTTACCCGAAGCCTTACCCTATACCGTCCCCTAAGGCTAACCCGTACGCTAACACTAACTCGTACCCTAACACGTCCGCTCACCCTAAACCGTTGTCGTACCCTAAACTGTCCCCTAAACCGTCTCCGTCCCCGAACCCTAACCCTAACCCTAAACCTTACCCGAAGCCTTACCCTAACCAGTCCCCTAATCCTAACCCGTACGCTAACACTAAACCGTAACCTAACACGTACGCTCACCCTAAACCGATGTCGTACCCTAACCTGTCCCCTAAACCGGCCCCGTCCCCTAACCCTAACACTAACCATAACACTAACCCTTACCCTAAGCCTTACCGTAACCCGTCCCTTAATCCTAACCCGTAGCAAACACTAACCAGTACCCTAACACGTATGCTCACCCTAAACCGTTGTCATACCCTAATCTGTCCCCTAAACCGTCCCGGTCACCTAACCCTAACCCTAACCCTAACCCTTACCCGAATCCTTACACCAACCCGTCCCCTAATCCTAAACCGTACGCTAACACTAAACCGTACCCTAACACGTACGCTCACCTTAAACCGTTGCCGTACACTAACCTGTCGCCTAAACAGTACCCGTCCCCTAACCCTAACCCTAACCCTAACCCTAACGCTAACCCGAAGCCTTACCCTAACCTGTCCCCTATTCCTAACCCGTACGCTAACACTAACCCACACCCTAACACGTACGCTCACCCTAAACCGTTGTCGTACCATAACCTGTCCCCTAAACCGTCCCCGTCCCCTAATCCTAACCCTAACCCTAACCCTTACCTGAAGCCTTACCCTAAACCGTCCCCTAATCCTGACGCGTACGCTAACACTAACCCGTACCCTAACACATACGCTCACCCTAAACCGTTGTCGTAACCTACCCTGTCCCCTAAACCGTCCCCATCCCCTACCCCTAACCCTAACCCTGTACCCTAACACGTACGCTCACCCTAAACCATTGTCGTACCCTAACCTGTCCCATAAACCGTCCCCGTCCCCTAACCCTAACCCTAACCCTAACCCTAACACTAACGCTAACCCGAAGCGTTACCCTAACGCGTCCCCTATTCCTAACCCGTACGCTAACACTAACCCGTACCCTAACACGTACGCTCACCCTAAACCGTTGTCGTTCCCTAACCTGTCCCCTAAACTTTCCCCGTGCCCTAAACCTAACCCTAACCCTAACCCTTACCCGAAGCCTTACCCTAACCCGTCCCCTAATCCTGATGCGTACGCCAACACTAACCCGTACCCTAACACGTACGCTCACGCTAAACCGTTGTCGCACCCTAACCTGTCCCCTAAACCGTCCCCATCCCCTAACCCTAACCCTAACCCTAACCCTAACCCTAACACTTACCCGAAGCCTTACACTATACCGTCCCCTAAGGCTAACCCGTACGCTAACACTAACTCGTACCCTAACACGTCCGCTCACCCTAAACCGTTGTCGTACCCTAACCTGTCCCCTAAACCGTCTCCTTCCCCGAACCCTAACCCTAACCCTAAACCTTACCCGAAGCCTTACCCTAACCAGTCCCCTAATCCTAACCCGTACGCTAACACTAAACCGTACCCTAACACGTACGCTCACCCTAAACCGATGTCGTACCCTAACCTGTCCCCTAAACCGGGCCCGTCCCCTAACCCTAACACTAACCATAACACTAACCCTTACCCGAAGCCTTACCGTAACCCGTCCCTTAATCCTAACCCGTAGCAAACACTAACCAGTACCCTAACACGTATGCTCACCCTAAACCGTTGTCATACCCTAATCTGTCCCCTAAACCGTCCCGGTCACCTAACCCTAACCCTAACCCTAACCCTTACCCGAATCCTTACACCAACCCGTCCCCTAATCCTAACCCATACGCTAACACTAAACCGTACCCTAACACGTACGCTCACCTTAAACCGTTGCCGTACACTAACCTGTCGCCTAAACCGTACCCGTCCCCTAACCCTAACCCTAACCCTAACCCTAACGCTAACCCGAAGCCTTACCCTAACCTGTCCCCTATTCCTAACCCGTACGCTAACACTAACCCACACCCTAACACGTACGCTCACCCTAAACCGTTGTCGTACCCTAACCTGTCCCCTAAACCGTCCCCGTCCCCTAATCCTAACCCTAACCCTAACCCTTACCTGAAGCCTTACCCTAACCGTCCCCTAATCCTGACGCGTACGCTAACACTAACCCGTACCCTAACACATACGCTCACCCTAAACCGTTGTCGTAACCTACCCTGTCCCCTAAACCGTCCCCATCCCCTACCCCTACCCCTAACCCTAACCCTAACCCTAACCCTAAACCTTACCCGAAGCCTTACCCTAAACCGTCCCCTAATCCTAACCCGTACGCTAACACTAACCCGTACCCTAACACGTACCCTCACCCTAAACAGTTGTCGTACCCTAACCTGTCTCCTAAAACCGTCCCCTTCCCTAACCCTAACCCTAACCCTAACCCTAACCCGAAGCCTTACACTTACCCGTCCCCTATTCCTAACCCGTACGCTAACACTAAACCGTACCCTAACACATAAGCTCACCCTAAACTGTTGTCGTACACTAACCTGTCCCCTAAACCGTCCGCGTCCGCTAACCCTAACCCTAACGCTAACCCTAACCCTTACCCGAAGCCATACCCTAATCCGTCCCTTAATCCTAACCCGTACGCAAAAACGAACCCATACCCTAACACGTACGCTCACCCTAAACCGTTGTCGTACCCTAACCTGTCCCCTAAACCGTCCCTGTCCCCTAACCCTAACCCTAACCCTAACACTAACCCTTACCCGAACCCTTACCATAACCCGTCCCCTAATCCTAACCCGTACGCTAACACTAACCCGTAAACTAACACATACGCTCACCCTAAACCGTTGTCGTACCCTAACCTGTCCCCTAAACTGTCCCCGACCCGTCCCCTAACCCTAACACTAACACTTACCCTAAGCCTTACCCTAAACCGTCCCCTAACCCTAAACCGTACGCTAACACTAACCCGTACCCTAACACGGACGATCACCGAAAAACGTTGTTGTACACTAATCTGTCCCCTAAACCGTCTCCGTCGCTGTCCCCTAACCCTAACCCTAAACCTAAACTTTACCCGAAGCCTTACCCTAACCCGTCTCCTAATCCTAACCCGTACGCTAACACTAACCCGTACCCTAAAACGTACGCTCACACTAAACCGTTGTCGTACCTTAACCTGTCCCCTAAACCGTCCCCGTCCCCTAACCCTAACCCTAAACCTTACCCGAAGCCTTACCGTAAACCGTCCCCTAATCCTAAATGGTACGCTAACACTAAACAGTACCCTAACACGTACGCTCACCCGAAACCGTTGTTGTACCCTAACCTGTCCCCTAAACCGTCCCCGTCCCCTAACCCTAACCCTAACCCTAACCCCAACCCGAAGCCTTACCCTAACCCGTCCCCTATTCCTAACCCGTACACTAACACTAACCCATACCCTGACACATACGCTCACCCTAAATCGTTGTCGTACCCTAATCTGTCCCCTAAACCGTCCCCGTCCCCGTCCCCGTCCCCTAACCCTAACCCTAACCCTAACCCTTTCCTGAAGCCTTACCCAAATCAGTCCCCTTATCCTAACCCGTATGCTAACACTAACCCATACCCTAACACGTACCCTCACCCTAAACCGTTGTCGTACCCTAACCTGTCCCCTAAACCGTCCAGGTCCCCTAAACCTAACCCTAACCCTAACCCTAACCCTAACCATTACCCGAAGCCTTACACTAACTCGTCCCCTAATACTAACATGTACGCTAACACTAACCCGTCCCCTAACACGTAGGCTCACCCTAAACCGTTGTCGTACCCTAACCTGTCCCCTAAACCGTCCCCGTCCCCTAACCCTAACACTAACCCTAACCCTACCACTAAACCTAACCCTTAACCGAAGCCTTACACTAACCCGTCCCCTAATAGTAACCCGTACGCTAACACTAACCCGTACCCTAACACGTATGCTCACCCTAAACCGTTGTCATACCCTAACTGTCCCCTAAACCGTGTCCGTCCCCATCCCCTAACCCTAACCCTAACCCTAACACTAACCCTTACACGAAGCCTTACCCTAACCCGTCCCCTAATCCTACAGCGTACGCTAACACTAACCCATACCCTAACACGTACGCTCACCCTAAACCGTTGTCGTACCCTAACCTGTCTCCTAAACCGTCCCCGTCCCGTAACCCTAACCCTAACCCTAACCCTAACGCTTACCCGAAGCCTTACCCTATCCCGTCCCCTAAGCCTAACCCGTACACTAACACTAACCCGTACCCTAACACGTACGCTCACCCTAAACCGTTGTCGTACCCTAACCTGTACCCTAAACCGTCCCCGTCCCCTAACCCTAACCCTAACCCTAACCCTAACCCTTACCCGAAGCCTTACCCTAACCCGTCCCCTAATCCTGACCCGTACGCTAACACTAACCCATACCCTAACAAGTACGCTCACCCTAAACCGTTGTCGTACCCTAACCTGTCCCCTAAACCGTCCCCGTCACCTAACCCTAACACTAACTCTAACCCTAACCCTAACCCTAACCCTTACCCGAAGCCTTAACCTTACCCGTCCCCTAATCGTAACCCGCACGCTAACACTAACCCTTATCCTAACACGTACGCTCACCCTAAACAGTTGTCGTACACTAACCTGTCCCCTAAACCGTCCCCGTCCCCTAACCCTAACCCTAACCTTTACCCGAAGCCTTACACTAACTCGTACCCTAATACTAACCCGTACGCTAACAGTAACACATACCATAACACGTACGCTCAGCCTAAACTGTTGTCATACACTAACCTGTCCCATAAACCATCCCCATCCCCGAACCCTAACCCTAACCCTTACCCGAAGTCTTACCCTTACCCATCCCCTAATCCTAACCCGTACGCTAACACTAACCCGTACCCTAACACGTACGCTCACCGTAAAACGTTGTCGTACCCTAACCGGTCACATAAACCGTCCCTGCCCCCAACCCTAACCCTATCCATAAACCTAACCCTAACCATTACCCGAAGCCTTAAACTAACCCGTCACCTTATCCTAACCCTTACGCTAACACTAGCCCGTACCCTAACACGTACGCTCAACCTAAACCGTTGTCGTACACTAACCTGTCCCCTAACCGTCCCCGTCCCCGTCCCCTAACCCTAACCCAAACCCTAACCCTAACCCTTACCCGAAGCCTTACCCTAACCCGTCCAATATTCCTAACCCGTACGCTAACAGTAACCCGTACCCTAACACGTACGCTCACCCTAAACCGTTGTCGTACCCTAAACTGTCCCCTAAAGCGTCGCCGTCCCCGTCCCCTAAACCTAACCCTAACACTAACACTTTGCCGAAGACTTACCCTAACCCGTCACCTAATCCTAACCCGTACGCTAACACTAAGCCGTACCCTACCACGTACCCTCACACTAAACCATTGTCGTACCCTAACCTGTCCCCTAAACCGTCCACGTCCCCTAAACCTAACCCTAACACTTACCCGAAGCCTTACCCTAAGCCTTCCCCTAATCCTAACCCTTACGCTAACCCTAACCCGTATCCTAACACGTACGTTCACATTAAAACGTTGTCGTACACTAACCTGTCCCCTAAACCGTCCCTGTCCCAGAACTCTAACCCTAAACCTAACCCTAACCCTAACCCTTACCCGAAGCCTTACCCTAACCCGTCCCCTAATCCTAACCCATACCCTAACAATAACCCGTACCCTAACACGTACGCTCACCCTAAACCGTTGTCGTACACAAACTTGTCCCCTAAACCGTCCCCGTCACCTAACGCTAACCCTAAGCCTAACCCTAACCCTAACCCTTACCCGAAGCCTTACCCTAACCTGTCCAAAATCCTAACCCGTACGCTAACACTAACCTGTACCCTAACACGTACGCTCACCCTAAACAGTTGTCGTACCCTAACCTGTCCCCTAAACGGTCCCCGTCCCCGAACCCTAACCCTAACCCTTATCCAAAGCCTTACCCTAACCCGTCCCCTAATCCTAATCCGTTCGCTAACCCTAACCCGTACCCTAACACGTATGCTACCCTAAACCGTTGTCGTATCCTACCCTGTCCCCTAAACCGTCCCCGTCCCCTAACCCTAAACCTAACCCTAACCCGAAGCCTTACCCTAAACCATCCCATAATCCTAACCCGCACGCTAACACTAACACATACCCTAACACGTACGCTCACCCTAAACCGTTGTTGTACCCTAACCTTTCCCCTAAACCGTCCCCGTTCCTTAACCCAAACCCTAACCCTAACCCTAACACTTACCCGAAGCCTTACCCTATCCCGTCCCCTAAGACTAATCCGTACGCTAACACTAACCCTAACACGTACGCACACCCTAAATCGTTGTCGTACCCTAACCTGTCCCCTAAACCGTCCCCGTCCCCTAACCCTAACCCTAACCCTAACCCTAACCCTAACACTTACCCGAAGCCTTACCCTAACCTGTCCCTTAATCCTAACCCGTACGCAAACACTAACCCATACCCTAACACGTACGCTCACCCTAAACCGTTGTCGTACCCTAAGCTGTCCCCTAAACGTCCCCGTCCCCTTCCCCTAACCCTAACCCTAACCCTAACCCTAACACTTACCCGAAGCTTTACCCTATCCTGTCCCCTAAGGCTAACCCGTACGCTAACACTAACCCGTACCGTAACACGTACGCTCACCCTAAACCGTTGTCGTACCCTAAACTGTCCCCTAAACCGTGCCCGTCCCCTAACCAAAACCCTAACCCTAACCCTAACCCTTACCCGAAGCCTTATGCTACCCTGTCCCCTAATCCTAACCCGTACGCTAACACTAACACGTACCCTAACACGTACGCTCACCCTAAACCGTTGTCATACCCTAACCTGTCCCCTGAACAGTCCCCGTCCTCTAACCCTAACCCTAGCCCTAACGCTAACCCTAAACCTTACCCGAAGCCTTACAGTAGCCCGTCCCCTAATCCTAACCGGTATGCTAACACTAACCCGTACCGTAACACGTAGGCTCACCCTAAACCGTTGTCGTACCCTAACCTATCCCCTAAACCGTCCCCGTCCCCTAACCCTAACCCTAATCCTAACCCTGACCCTAAACCTTACCCGAAGCCTTACCCTAACCCGTCCCCTAATCCTAACCCGTACGCTAACACTAACCCGTACACTAACACGTACGCTCACCCTAAACCGTTGTCGTACCCTATCCTGTCCCCTAAACCTTCCGCGTCCCCTAACCCTAACCCTAACCCTAACCATAACCCTAACCCTTAACCGAATCTTTACCCTAACCCGTCCCCTAATCCTAACCCGTACGCTAACACTAACCCGTACCCTAACACGTACACTCACCCTAAACCGTTGTCGTACCCTAACCTGTCCCCTACACCGTCCCCGTCCCCTAACCCTAACCCTAATCCTAACCCTGGCCCTAAACCTTACCCGAAGCCTTACCCTAACCCGTCCCCTAGTCCTAACCCGTACGCTAACACTAACCCGTACACTAACACGAACGCTCACCCTAAACCGTTTTCGTACCCTATCCTGTCCCCTAAACCGTCACCGTACCCTAACCCCAACCCTAACCGTAACCCTAACCCTAACCCTAACCCTTACCCGAAGCCTTACCCTAACCCGTCCCCTAATCCTAACCCGTACGCTAACACTAACCCGTACACTAACACGTACGCTCACCCTAAACCGTTGTCGTACCCTATCCTGTCCCCTAAACCGTCCCCGTCCCCTAACACTAACCCTAACCCTAAGCATAACCCTAACCCTTAACCGAAACTTTACTCTAACCCGTCCCCTAATCCTAACCCGTACGCTAACACTAACCCGTACCCTAACACCTACGCTCACCCTAAACCGTTGTCGTACCCTATACTGTCCCCTAAACCTTCTGCGTCCCCTAACCCTAACCCTAACCCTAACCATAACCCTAACCCTTAACCGAAACTTTACCCTAACCCGTCCCCTAATCCTAACCCGTACGCTAACACTAACCCGTACACTAACACGTACGCTCACCCTAAATCGTTGTCGTACCCTAACCTGTCCCCTAAACCATCCCCGTCCCCTAACCCTAAACCTAGCCCTAACCATAACCCTAACCCTTAACCGAAGCCTTACCCTAAACCATCACCTAATCCTAACCCGAACGCTAACACTAACCCATACCCTAACATGTACGCTCACCCTAAATCGTTTTCATTACCTAACCTGTCCCCTAAACCGTCCCCGTCCCCTAACCTTAACCCTAACCCTAACCCTAACCCTAACCCTTTCCCGAAGCCTTACGCTAACCCGTCCCCTAATCCTAACCCGTACACTAACACTAACCCGTACCCTAACACGTACGCTCACCCTAAACCGTTGTCGTACCCTAACCTGTCCCCTAAACCGTCCCGTCCCCTAACCCTAACCCTAATCCTAACCCTGACCCTAAACCTTACCCGAAGCCTTACACTAACCCGTCCCCTAATCCTAACCCGTACGCTAACACTAACCCGTACCCTAACACCTACGCTCACCCTAAACCGTTGTCATACCCTAACCTGTCCCCTAAACCATCCCTGTCCCCTAACCCTAAACCTAGCCCTAACAATAATCCTAACCCTCAACCGAAGCCTTACCCTAAACCATCACCTAATCCTAACCCGTAGGCTAACACTAACCCGTACACTAACACGTACGCTCACCCTAAACCGTTGTCGTACCCTAACCTGTCCCCTAAACCGTCCCCGTCCCCTAACACTAACCCTAACCCTAACCCTAACCCTAACCCTTACCCGAAGCCTTATGCTAACCCGTCCCCTAATCCTAACCGGTACGCTAACACTAAGACGTACCCTAACACGTACGCTCACCCTAAACCGTTGTCGTACCCTATCCTGTCCCCTAAACCGTCACCGTACCCTAACCCCAACCCTAACCGTAACCCTAACCCTAACCCTAACCCTTACCCAAAGCCTTACCCTAACCCGTCCCCTAATCCTAACCCGTACGCTAACACTAACCCGTACACTAACACGTACGCTCACCCTAAACCGTTGTCGTACCCTATCCTATCCCCTAAACCGTCCCCGTCCCATAACCCTAACCCTAACCCTAACCATAACCCTAACCCTTAACCGAATCTTTACTCTAACCCGTCCCCTAATCCTAACCCGTACGCTAACACTAACCCGTACCCAAACACCTACGCTCACCCTAAACCGTTGTCGTACCCTATCCTGTCCCCTAAACCGTCCCCGTCCCATAACCCTAACCCTAACCCTAACCATAACCCTAACCCTTAACCGAATCTTTACTGTAACCCGTCCCCTAATCCTAACCCGTACGCTAACACTAACCCATACCCTAACATGTACGCTCACCCTAAATCGTTTTCATTACCTAACCTGTCCCCTAAACCGTCCCCGTCCCCTAACCTTAACCCTAACCCTAACCCTAACCCTAACCCTTTCCCGAAGCCTTACGCTAACCCGTCACCTAATCCTAACCCGTACGCTAACACTAACCCGTACCCTAACACGTACGCTCACCCTAAACCGTTGTCGTACTCTAACCTGTCCCCTAAACCGTCCCCGTCCCCTAACCCTAACCCTAATCCTAACCCTGACCCTAAACCTTACCCGTAGCTTTACCCTAACCCGTCCCCTAATCCTAACCCGTACGCTAACACTAACCCGTACACTAACACGTACGCTCACCCTAAACCGTTGTCGCACCCTATCCTGTCCCCTAAAACTTCCGCGTCCCCTAACCCTAACCCTAACCCTAACAATAACCCTAACCCTTGACCGAATCTTTACCCTAACCCGTCCCCTAATCCTAACCCGTACGCTAACACTAACCCGTACCCTAACACGTACGCTCACCCTAAACCGTTGTCGTACCCTAACCTGTCCCCTAAACCTTACGCGTCCCCTAACCCTAACCCTAATCCTAACCCTGACCCTAAACCTTACCCGAAGCCTTACCCTATCCCGTCCCCTAATCCTAACCCGTACGCTAACACTAACCCGTACACTAACACGTACGCTCACCCTAAACCGTTGTCGCACCCTATCCTGTCCCCTAAAACTTCCGCGTCCCCTAACCCTAACCCTAACCCTAACCATAACCCTAATCCTTAACCGAATCTTTACCCTAACCCGTCCCCTAATCCTAACCCGTACGCTAACACTAACCCGTACCCTAACACGTAGGCTCACCCTAAACTGTTGTCGTACCCTAACCTGTCCCCTAAACCGTCCCCGTCCCCTAACCCTAACCCTAATCCTAACCCTGACCCTAAACCTTACCCGAAGCCTTACCATAACCCGTCCCCTAAGCCTAACCCGTACGCTAACACTAACCCGTACACTAACACGTACGCTCACCCTAAACCGTTGTCGTACCCTATCCTGTCCCCTAAACCTTCCGCGTCCCCTAACCCTAACCCTAACCCTAACCATAACCCTAAACCTTAACCAAATCTTTACACTAACCCGTCCCCTAATCCTAACCCGTACGCTAACACTAACCCGTACCCTAACACGTACGCTCACCCTAAACCGTTTTCGTACCCTAACCTGTCCCCTAAACCGTCCCCGTCCCCTAACCCTAACCCTGATCCTAACCCTGACCCTAAACCTTACCCGAAGCCTTACCCTAACCCGTCCCCTAATCCTAACCCGTAGGCTAACACTAACCCGTAAACTAACACGTACGCTCACCCTAAACCGTTGTCGTACCCTATCCTTTCCCCTAAACCTTCCGCGTCCCCTAACCCTAACCCTAACTCTAACCATAATCCTAACCCTTAACCGAATCTTTACCCTAACCCGTCCCCTAATCCTAACCCGTACGCTAACACTAACCCGTACCGTAACACGTACGCTCACCCTAAACCGTTGTCGTACCCTAACCTGTCCCCTAAACCGTCCCCGTCCCCTAACCCTAACCCTAATCCTAACCCTGACCCTAAACCTTACCCGAAGCCTTACCCTAAACCGTCCCCTAATCCTAACCCGTACGCTAACACTAACCCGTACACTAACACGTACGCTCACCCTAAACCGTTGTCGTACCCTATCCTGTCCCCTAAACCTTCCGCGTCCCCTAACCCTAACCCTAACCCTAACCATAACCCTAACCCTTAACCGAATCTTTACCCTAACCCGTCCCCTAATCCTAACCAGTACGCTAACTCTAACCCGTACCCTAACACGTACGTTGACCCTAAACCGTTGTTGTACCCTAACCAGTCCGCTAAACCATCCCCGTCCCCTAGCCCTAACACTAACCCTAACCCTAACCCTAACACTTACCCTTACCCGAAGCCTTACACTAACCCGTCCCGTAATCCTAATCCGAACGCTAACACTAACCCGTACCCTAACACGTACGCTAACCCTAAACACTTGTCGTACCCTAACCTGTCCCCTAAACCTTCCGCATCCCCTAACCCTAACCCTAACCATAACCCTAACCCTTAACCGAATCTTTACCCTAACCCGTCCCCTAATCCTAACCCGTACGCTAACACTAACCCGTACCCTAACACGTACGCTCACCTAAACTGTTGTCGTACCCTAACCTGTCCCCTAAACCGTCCCCGTCCCCTAACCCTAACCCTAATCCTAACCCTGACCCTAAACCTTACCCGAAGACTTACCCTAACCCGTCCCCTAATCCTAACCCATACGCTAACACTAACCCGTACACTAACACGTACGCTCACCCTAAACCGTTGTCATACCCTATCCTGTCCCCTAAACCGTCCCCGTCCCCTAAACCTAACCCTAACCCTAACCATAACCCTAACCCTTAACCGAATCTTTACCCTAACCCGTCCCCTAATCCTAACCCGTACGCTAACACTAACCCGTACCCTAACACGTACGCTCACCCTAAACCGTTGTCGTACCCTAACCTGTCCCCTAAACCGTCCCCGTCCCCTAACCCTAACCCTAATCCTAACCCTGACCCTAAACCTTACCCGAAGCCTTACCCTAACCCGTCCCCTAATCCTAACCCATACGCTAACACTAACCCGTACCCTAACACGTACGCTCACCCTAAACCGTTGTCGTACCCTAACCTGTCCCCTAAACCGTCCCCGTCCCCTAACCCTAACCCTAATCCTAACCCTGACCCTAAACCTTACCCGAAGCCTTACACTAACCCGTCCCCTAATCCTAACCCGTACGCTAACACTAACCCGTACACTAACACGTACGCTCACCCTAAACCGTTGTCGTACACTATCCTGTCCCCTAAACCTTCCGCGTCCCCTAACCCTAACCCTAAACCTAACCATAACCCTAACCCTTAACCGAATCTTTACCCTAACCCGTCCCCTAATCCTAACCCGTACGCTAACACTAAACCGTACCCTAACACGTACGCTCACCCTAAACCGTTGTCGTACCCTAACCTGTCCCCTAAACCGTCCCCATCCCCTAACCCTAACCCTAGTCCTAACACTGACCCTAAACCTTACCCGAAGCCTTACCCTAACCCGTCCCCTAATCCTATCCCATACGCTAACACTAACCCGTACACTAACACCTACGTTCACCCTAAACCGTTGTCGTACCCTATCCTGTCCCCTAAACCGTCCCCGTCCCCTAACCCTAACCCTAACCCTAACCATAACCCTAACCCTTAACCGAATCTTTACCCTAACCCGTCACCTAATCCAAACCCGTACGCTAACACTAACCCGTACCCTAACACCTAAGCTCACCCTAAACCGTTGTCGTACCCTATCCTGTCCCCTTAACCTTCCGCGTCCCCTAACCCTAACCCTAATCCTAACCCTGACCCTAAACCTTACCCGAAGCCTTACCCTTACCCGTCCCCTAATCCTAACCCGTACGCTAACACTAACCCGTACACTAACACGTACGCTCACCCTAAACCGTTGTCGTACCCTATCCTGTCCCCTAAACCTTCCGTGTCCCCTAACCCTAACCCTAACCATACCCATAACCCTAACCCTTAACCGAATCTTTACCCTAACCCGTCCCCTAATCCTAACCCGTACGCTAACACTAACCCGTACCCTAACACGTACGCTCACCGAAACCGTTGTCGTACCCTATCCTGTCCCCTAAACCGTCCCCGTCCCCTAACCCTAACCCTAATCCTAACCCTGACCCTAAACCTTACCCGAAGCCTTACCCTAACCCGTCCCCTAATCCAAACCCATACGCTAACACTAACCCGTACACTAACACGTACGCTCACCCTAAACCGTTGTCATACCCTATCCTGTCCCCTAAACCGTCCCCGTCCCCTAAACCTAACCCTAACCCTAACCATAACCCTAACCCTTAACCGAATCTTTACCCTAACCCGTCCTCTAATCCTAACCCGTACGCTAACACTAACCCGTACCCTAACACGTACGCTCACCCTAAACCGTTGTCGTACCCTAACCTGTCCCCTAAACCGTCCCCGTCCCCTAACCCTAACCCTAATCCTAACCCTGAACCTAAACCTTACCCGAAGCCTTACCCTAACCCGTCCCCTAATCCTAAACCGTACGCTAACACTAACCCGTACCCTAAAACCTACGCTCACCCTAAACCGTTGACGTACCCTAACCTGTCCCCTAAACCGTCACCGTCCCCTAACCCTAACCCTAATCCTAACCCTGACCCTAAACCTTACCCGAAGCCTTACACTAACCCGTCCCCTAATCCTAACCCGTACGCTAACACTAACCCGTACCCTAACACCTACGCTCACCCTAAACCGTTGTCGTACCCTATCCTGTCCCCTAAACCTTCCGCGTCCACTAACCCTAACCCTAATCCTAACCCTGACCCTAAACCTTACCCGAAGCCTTACCCTTACCCGTCGCCTAATCCTAACCCGTACGCTAACACTAACCCGTACACTAACACGTACGCTCACCCTAAACCGTTGTCGTACCCTATCCTGTCCCCTAAACCTTCCGCGTCCCCTAACCCTAACCCTAACCATACCCATAACCCTAACCCTTAACCGAATCTTTACCCTAACCCGTCCCCTAATCCTAACCCGTACGCTAACACTAACCCGTACCCTAACACGTACGCTCACCCTAAACCGTTGTCGTACCCTAACCTGTCCCCTAAACCGTCCCCGTCCCCTAACCCTAACCCTAATCCTAACCCTGACCCTAAACCTTAACCGAAGCCTTACCCTAACCCGTCCCCTAATCCTAACCCTTACGCTAACACTAACCCGTACACTAACACGTACGCTCACCCTAAACCGTTGTCGTACCCTATCCTGTCCCCTAAACCTTCCACGTCCCCTAATCCTAAGCCTAACCCTAACCATAACCCTAACCCTTAACCGAATCTTTACCCTAACCCGTCCCCTAATCCTAACCCGTACGCTAACACTAACCCGTACCCTAACACGTACGCTCACCCTAAACCGTTGTCGTACCCTAACCTGACCCCTAAACCGTCCCCGTCCCCTAACCCTAACCCTAATCCTAACCCTGACCCTAAACCTTACCCGAAGCCTTACCCTAACCCGTCCCCTAATCCTAACCCGTACGCTAACACTAACCGGTACCCTAAGACGTACGCTCACCCTAAACCGTTGTCGTACCCTATCCTCTCCCCTAAACCTTCCGCGTCCCCTAACCCTAACCCTAACCCTAACCATAACCCTAACCCTTAACCGAATCTTTACCCTAACCCGTCCCCTAATCCTAACCCATACGCTAACACTAACCCGTACACTAACACCTACGTTCACCCTAAACCGTTGTCGTACCCTATCCTGTCCCCTAAACTGTCCCCGTCCCCTACCCTAACCCTAACCCTAACCATAACCCTAACCCTTAACCGAATCTTTACCCTAACCCGTCCCCTAATCCTAACCCGTACGCTAACACTAACCCGTACCCTAACACCTACGCTCACCCTAAACCGTTGTCGTACCCTATCCTGTCCCCTAAACCTTCCGTGTCCCCTAATCCTAACCCTAATCCTAATCCTGACCCTAAACCTTACCCGAAGCCTTACCCTTACCCGTCCCCTAATCCTAACCCGTACGCTAACACTAACCCGTACACTAACACGTACGCTCACCCTAAACCGTTGTCGTACCCTATCCTGTCCCCTAAACCTTCCACGTCCCCTAACCCTAACCCTAACCATACCCATAACCCTAACCCTTAACCGAATCTTTACCCTAACCCGTCCCCTAATCCTAACCCGTACGCTAACACTAACCCGTACCCTAACACGTACGCTCACCCTAAAACGTTGTCGTACACTAACCTGTCCCCTAAACCGTCCCCGTCCCCTAATCCTAACCCTAATCCTAACCCTGACCCTAAACCTTACCCGAAGCCTTACCCTAACCCGTCCCCTAATCCTAACCCGTACGCTAACACTAACCCGTACACTAACACGTACGCTCACCCTAAACCGTTGTCATACCCTATCCTGTCCCCTAAACCTTCCGCGTCCCCTAATCCTAACCCTAACCCTAACCATAACCCTAACCCTTAACCGAATCATTACCCTAACCCGTCCCCTAATCCTAACCCGTACGCTAACACTAACCCGTACCCTAACACGTACGCTCACCCTAAACCGTTGTCGTACCCTAACCTGTCCCCTAAACCATCCCCGTCCCCTAACCCTAACCCTAATCCTAACCCTGACCCTAAACCTTAACCGAAGCCTTACCCTAACCCGTCCCCTAATCCTAACCCGTACGCTAACACTAACCCGTACACTAACACGTACGCTCACCCTAAACCGTTGTCGTACCCTAACCTGTCCCCTAAACCATCCCCGTCCCCTAACCCTAAACCTAGCCCTAACCATAACCCTAATCCTTAACCGAAGCCTTAACCTAAACCATCACCTAATCCTAACCCGAACGCTAACACTAACCCATACCCTAACATGTACGCTCACCCTAAATCGTTTTCATTACCTAACCTGTCCCCTAAACCTTCCCCGTCCCCTAACCTTAACCCTAACCCTAACCCTAACCCTAACCCTTTCCCGAAGCCTTACGCTAACCCGTCCCCTAATCCTAACCCGTACACTAACACTAACCCGTACCCTAACACGTACGCTCACCCTAAACCGTTGTCGTACCCTAAACTGTCCCCTAAACCGTCCCCGTCCCCTAACCCTAACCCTAATCCTAACCCTGACCCTAAACCTTACCCGAAGCCTTACACTAACCCGTCCCCTAATCCTAACCCGTACGCTAACACTAACCCGTACCCTAACACGTACGCTCACCCTAAACCGTTGTCGTACCCTATCCTCTCCCCTAAACCTTCCGCGTCCCCTAACCCTAACCCTAACCCTAACCATAACCCTAACCCTTAACCGAATCTTTACCCTAACCCGTCCCCTAATCCTAACCCGTACGCTAACACTAACCCGTACGTAACACGTACGCTCACCCTAAACCGTTGTCGTACCCTAACCTGTCCCCTAAATCGTCCCCATCCCCTAACCCTAACCCTAATCCTAACCCTGACCCTAAACCTTACCCGAAGCCTTACCCTAACCCGTCCCCTAATCCTAACCCGTACGCTAACACTAACCCGTACACTAACACGTACGCTCACCCTAAACCGTTGTCGTACCCTATCCTGTCCCCTAAACCTTCCGTGTCCCCTATCCCTAACACTAACCCTAACCATAACCCTAACCCTTAACCGAATCTTTACCCTAACCCGTCCCCTAATCCTAACCCGTACGCTAACACTAACCCGTACCCTAACACGTACGCTCACCCTAAACCGTTGTCGTACCCTCACCTGTCCCCTAAACCGTCCCCGTCCCCTAACCCTAACCCTAAGCCTAACCCTGGCCCTAAACCTTACCCGAAGCCTTAACCTAACCCGTCCCCTAATCCTAACCCGTACGCTTACACTAACCCGTACACTAACACGTACGCCCACCCTAAACAGTTGTCGTACCCTATCCTGTCCCCTAAACCGTCCCCGTCCCCTAACCCTAACCCTAACCACAACCCTAACCCTTACCCGAATCTTTACCCTAACCCGTCCCCTAATCCTAACCCGTACGCTAACACTAAACCGTACCCTAACACCTTCGCTCACCCTAAACCTTTGTCGTACCCTATCCTGTCCCCTAAACCTTCCGCGTCCCCTAACCCTAACCCTAACCCTAACCATAACCCTAACCCTTAACCGAATCTTTACCCTAACCCGTCCCCTAATCCTAACCCGTACGCTAACACTAACCCGTACCCTAACACGTACGCTCACCCTAAACCGTTGTCGTACCCTAACCTGTCCCCTAAACCGTCCCCGTCCCCTAACCCTAACCCTAATCCTAACCCTGACCCTAAACCTTACCCGAAGCCTTACCCTAACCCGTCCCCTAATCCTAACCCGTACACTAACACTAACCCGTACACTAACACGTACGCTCACCCTAAACCGTTGTCGTACCCTATCCTGTCCCCTAAACCTTCCGCGTCCCCTAACCCTAACCCTAACCCTAACCATAACCCTAACCCTTAACCGAATCTTTACCCTAACCCGTCCCCTAATCCTAACCCGTACGCTAACACTAACCCGTACCCTAACACGTACATTGACCCTAAACTGTTGTCGTACCCTAACCTGTCCCCTAAAGCGTCCCCGTCCCCTAACCCTAACCCTAACTCTAACCCTAACCCTAACCCTAACCCTTACCCGAAGCCTTACCCTAACCCGTCCCCTAATCCTAACCTGTACGCTATCACTAACCCATACCCTAACACGAAAGCTCACCATAAACCGTTGTCGTACACTAACCTGTCGCCTAAACCGTCCCCGTCCCCTAACCCTAACCCTAACCCTAACCCTAAACCCAACACTTACCCGAAGGCTTACCCTAACCCGTCCCCTAATCCTAACCCGTACGCTAACACTAAGCCGTACCCTAACACGTACGCTCACCCTAAACCGTTGTCGTACCCTAACCTGTCCCCTAAACCGTCCCCATCCCCTAACCCTAACCCTAATCCTAACCCTGACCCTAAACCTTACCCGAAGCCTTACCCTAACCCGTCCCCTAATCCTAACCCGTACGCTAACACTAACCCGTACACTAACACGTATGCTCACCCTAAACCGTTGTCGTACCCTATCCTGTCCCCTAAACCTTCCGCGTCCCCTAACCCTAACCCTAACACTAACCATAACCCTAACCGTTAACCGAATCTTTACCCTAACCCCTCCCCTAATCGTAACCCGTACGCTAACACTAACCCGTACCCTAACACCTACGCTCACCCTAAACCGTTGTCGTACCCTATCCTGTCCCCTAAACCTTCCGCGTCCCCTAACCCTAACCATAACCCTAACCATAACCCTAACCCTTAACCGAATCTTTACCCTAACCCGTCCCCTAATCCTAACCCGTACGCTAACACTAACCCGTACCCTAACACGTACGCTCACCCTAAACCGTTGTCGTACACTAACCTGTCCCCTAAACCGTCCCTGTCCCCTAACGCTAACCCTAACCCTAACCCTAACCCTAAACCTTACCCGAAGCCTTACCCTAACCCTTCCCCTAATCCTAACCCGTACACTAACAGTAAACCGTACCCTAACACGTACGCTCACCCTAAACCGTTGTCGTACCCTAACCTGTCCCCTAAACCGTCCCCGTCCCCTAACCCTAACCCTAATCCTAACCCTGACCCTAAACCTTACCCGAAGCCTTACCCTAACCCGTCCCCTAATCCTAACCCGTACGCTAACACTAACCCGTACACTAACATGTACGCTCACCCTAAACCGTTGTCGTACCCTATCCTGTCCCCTAAACCTTCCGCGTCCCCTAACCCTAACCCTAACCCTAACCCTAACCCTAACCCTTACCTGTAGCCTTATGCTAACCCGTCCCCTAATCCTAACCCGTACGCTAACACTAACCCGTACACTAACACGTACGCTCACCCTAAACCGTTGTCGTACCCTATCCTGTCCCCTAAACCTTTCGCGTCCCCTAACCCTAACCCTAATCATAACCATAAACCTAACCCTTAACCGAATCTTTACCCTAACCCGTCCCCTAATCCTAACCCGTACGCTAACACTAACCCGTACCCTAACACGTACGCTCAACCTAAACCGTTGTCGTACCCTATCCTGTCCCCTAAACCGTCCCCGTCCCCTAACCCTAACCCTAACCCTAAGCCTAACCCTAACCCTTACCCGAAGCCTTATGCTCACCTGTCCCCTAATCCTAACCCGTACGCTAACACTAACCCGTACACTAACACGTACGCTCACCCTAAACCGTTGTCGTACCCTATCCTGTCCCCTAAACCTTCCGCGTCCCCTAACCCTAACCCTAACCATAACCCTAACCCTTAACCGAATCTTGACCTTAACCCGTCACCTAATCCTAACCCGTACGCTAACACTAACCCGTACCCTAACACCTACGTTCACCCTAAACCGTTGTCGTACCCTAACCTGTCCCCTAAAGCTTCCGCGTCCCCTAACCCTAACCCTAACCATAACCTTAACCCTTAACCGAATCTTCACCCTAACCCGTCCCCTAATCCTAACCTGTACGCTAACACTAACCCGTACCCTAACACGTACGCTCACCCTAAACCGTTGTCGTACCCTAACCTGTCCCCTGAACCGTCCCCGTCCCCTAACCCTAACCCTAATCCTAACCCTGACCCTAAACCATACCCGAAGCCATACCCTAACCCGTCCCCTAATCCTAACCCATACGCTAACACTAACCCGTACACGAACACATACGCTCACCCTAAACCGTTGTCGTACGGTATCCTGTCCCCTAAACCGTCCCCGTCCCCTAACCCTAACCCTAACCCTAACCATAACCCTAACCCTTTACCGAATCTTTACCCTAACCCGTCCCCCAATCCTAACCCGTACGCTAACACTAACCCGTACCCTAACACCTTCGCTCACCCTAAACCGTTGTCGTACCCTATCCTGTCCCTTAAACCTTCCGCGTCCCCTATCCCTAACCCTAACCCTAACCATAACCCTAACACTTAACCGAACCTTTACCCTAACCCGTCCCCTAATCCTAACCCGTACGCTAACACTAACCCGTACCCTAACACGTACGCTCACCCTAAACCGTTGTCGTACCCTAACCTGTCCCCTAAACCGTCCCCGTCCCCTAACCCTAACGCTAATCCTAACCCTGACCCTAAACCTTACCCGAAGCCTTACCCTAACCCGTCCCCTAATCCTAAACCGTACACTAACACTAACCCGTACACTAACACGTACACTCACCCTAAACCGTTGTCGTACCCTATCCTGTCCCCTAAACCTTCCGCGTCCCCTAACCCTAACCCTAACCCTAACCATAACCCTAACCCTTAACCGAAACTTTACCCTAACCCGTCCCCTAATCCTAACCCGTACGCTAACACTAACCCGTACCCTAACACGTACATTGACCCTAAACTGTTGTCCTACCCTAACCTGTCCCCTAAAGCGTCCCCGTCCCCTAACCCTAACCCTAACTCTAACCCTAAACCTAACCCTAACCCTTACCCGAAGCCTTACCCTAACCCGTCCCCTAATCCTAACCTGTACGCTATCACTAACCCATACCCTAACACGAAAGCTCACCATAAACCGTTGTCGTCCACTAACCTGTCGCCTAAACCGTCCCCGTCCCCTAACCCTAACCCTAATCCTAACCCTAAACCTAACACTTACCCAAAGGCTTACCCTAACCCGTCCCCTAATCCTAACCCGTACGCTAACACTAACCCGTACCCTAACACGTACGCTCACCCTAAACCGTTGTCGTACACTCACCTGTCCCCTAAACCGTCCCCGTCCCCTAACCCTAACCCTAATCCTAACCCTGACCCTAAACCTTACCCGAAGCCTTACCCTAACCCGTCCCCAAATCCTAACCCGTACGCTTACACTAACCCGTACACTAACACGTACGCTCACCCTAAACAGTTGTCGTACCCTATCCTGTCCCCTAAACCGTCCCCGTCCCCTAACCCTAACCCTAACCATAACCCTAACCCTTACCCGAATCTTTACCCTAACCCGTCCCCTAATCCTAACCCGTACGCTAACACTAACCCGTACCCTAACACCTTCGCTCACCCTAAACCGTTGTCGTACCCTATCCTGTCCCCTAAACCTTCCGCGTCCCCTAACCCTAACCCTAACCCTAACCATAACCCTAACCCTTAACCGAATCTTTACCCTAACCCGTCCCCTAATCCTAACCCGTACGCTAACACTAACCCGTACCCTAACACGTACGCTCACCCTAAACCGTTGTCGTACCCTAACCTGTCCCCTAAACCGTCCCCGTCCCCTAACTCTAACCCTAATCCTAACCCTGACCCTAAACCTTACCCGAAGCCTTACCCTAACCCGTCCCCTAATCCTAACCCGTACACTAACACTAACCCGTACACTAACACGTACGCTCACCCTAAACCGTTGTCGTACCCTATCCTGTCCCCTAAACCTTCCGCGTCCCCTAACCCTAACCCTAACCCTAACCATAACCCTAACCCTTAACCGAATCTTTACCCTAACCCGTCCCCTAATCCTAACCCGTACGCTAACACTAACCCGTACCCTAACACGTACATTGACCCTAAACTGTTGTCCTACCCTAACCTGTCCCCTAAAGCGTCCCCGTCCCCTAACCCTAACCCTAACTCTAACCCTAACCCTAACCCTAACCCTTACCCGAAGCCTTACCCTAACCCGTCCCCTAATCCTAACCTGTACGCTATCACTAACCCATACCCTAACACGAAAGCTCACCATAAACCGTTGTCGTACACTAACCTGTCACCTAAACCGTCCCCGTCCCCTAACCCTAACCCTAACCCTAACCCTAAACCTAACACTTACCCGAAGGCTTACCCTAACCCGTCCCCTAATCCTAACCCGTACGCTAACACTAACCCGTACCCTAACACGTACGCTCACCCTAAACCGTTGTCGTACCCTAACCTGTCCCCTAAACCGTCCCCATCCCCTAACCCTAACCCTAATCCTAACCCTGACCCTAAACCTTACCCGAAGCCTTACCCTAACCCGTCCCCTAATCCTAACCCGTACGCTAACACTAACCCGTACACTAACACGTACGCTCACCCTAAACCGTTGTCGTACCCTATCCTGTCCCCTAAACCTTCCGCGTCCCCTAACCCTAACCCTAACACTAACCATAACCCTAACCCTTAACCGAATCTTTACCCTAACCCGTCCCCTAATCCTAACCCGTACGCTAACACTAACCCGTACCCTAACACGTACGCTCACCCTAAACCGTTGTCGTACCCTAACCTGTCCCCTAAACCGTCCCCGTCCCCTAACCCTAACACTAATCCTAACCCTGACCCTAAACCTTACCCGAAGCCTTACCCTAACCCGTCCCCTAATCCTAACCCGTACGCTAACACTAACCCGTACACTAACACGTACGCTCACCCTAAACCGTTGTCGTACCCTATCCTGTCCCCTAAACCGTCCCCATCCCCTAACCCTAACCCTAACCATAACCCTAACCCTTAACCGAATCTTGACCTTAACCCGTCACCTAATCCTAACCCGTACGCTAACACTAACCCGTACCCTAACACCTACGTTCACCCTAAACCGTTGTCGTACCCTAACCTGTCCCCTAAAGCTTCCGCGTCCCCTAACCCTAACCCTAACCATAACCCTAACCCTTAACCAAATCTTCACCCTAACCCGTCCCCTAATCCTAACCTGTACGCTAACACTAACCCGTACCCTAACACGTACGCTCACCCTAAACCGTTGTCGTACCCTAACCTGTCCCCTGAACCGTCCCCGTCCCCTAACCCTAACCCTAATCCTAACCCTGACCCTAAACCATACCCGAAGCCATACCCTAACCCGTCCCCTAATCCTAACCCATACGCTAACACTAACCCGTACACTAACACATACGCTCACCCTAAACCGTTGTCGTACGGTATCCTGTCCCCTAAACCGTCCCCGTCCCCTAACCCTAACCCTAACCCTAACCATAACCCTAACCCTTTACCGAATCTTTACCCTAACCCGTCCCCCAATCCTAACCCGTACGCTAACACTAACCCGTACCCTAACACCTTCGCTCACCCTAAACCGTTGTCGTACCCTATCCTGTCCCTTAAACCTTCCGCGTCCCCTATCCCTAACCCTAACCCTAACCATAACCCTAACACTTAACCGAATCTTTACCCTAACCCGTCCCCTAATCCTAACCCGTACGCTAACACTAACCCGTACCCTAACACGTACGCTCACCCTAAACCGTTGTCGTACCCTAACCTGTCCCCTAAACCGTCCCCGTCCCCTAACCCTAACGCTAATCCTAACCCTGACCCTAAACCTTACCCGAAGCCTTACCCTAACCCGTCCCCTAATCCTAAACCGTACACTAACACTAACCCGTACACTAACACGTACACTCACCCTAAACCGTTGTCGTACCCTATCCTGTCCCCTAAACCTTCCGCGTCCCCTAACCCTAACCCTAACCCTAACCATAACCCTAACCCTTAACCGAAACTTTACCCTAACCCGTCCCCTAATCCTAACCCGTACGCTAACACTAACCCGTACCCTAACACGTACATTGACCCTAAACTGTTGTCCTACCCTAACCTGTCCCCTAAAGCGTCCCCGTCCCCTAACCCTAACCCTAACTCTAACCCTAACCCTAACCCTAACCCTTACCCGAAGCCTTACCCTAACCCGTCCCCTAATCCTAACCTGTACGCTATCACTAACCCATACCCTAACACGAAAGCTCACCATAAACCGTTGTCGTCCACTAACCTGTCGCCTAAACCGTCCCCGTCCCCTAACCCTAACCCTAACCCTAACCCTAAACCTAACACTTACCCAAAGGCTTACCCTAACCCGTCCCCTAATCCTAACCCGTACGCTAACACTAACCCGTACCCTAACACGTACGCTCACCCTAAACCGTTGTCGTACACTCACCTGTCCCCTAAACCGTCCCCGTCCCCTAACCCTAACCCTAATCCTAACCCTGACCCTAAACCTTACCCGAAGCCTTACCCTAACCCGTCCCCAAATCCTAACCCGTACGCTTACACTAACCCGTACACTAACACGTACGCTCACCCTAAACAGTTGTCGTACCCTATCCTGTCCCCTAAACCGTCCCCGTCCCCGTCCCCTAACCCTAACCATAACCCTAACCCTTACCCGAATCTTTACCCTAACCCGTCCCCTAATCCTAACCCGTACGCTAACACTAACCCGTACCCTAACACCTTCGCTCACCCTAAACCGTTGTCGTACCCTATCCTGTCCCCTAAACCTTCCGCGTCCCCTAACCCTAACCCTAACCCTAACCATAACCCTAACCCTTAACCGAATCTTTACCCTAACCCGTCCCCTAATCCTAACCCGTACGCTAACACTAACCCGTACCCTAACACGTACGCTCACCCTAAACCGTTGTCGTACCCTAACCTGTCCCCTAAACCGTCCCCGTCCCCTAACTCTAACCCTAATCCTAACCCTGACCCTAAACCTTACCCGAAGCCTTACCCTAACCCGTCCCCTAATCCTAACCCGTACACTAACACTAACCCGTACACTAACACGTACGCTCACCCTAAACCGTTGTCGTACCCTATCCTGTCCCCTAAACCTTCCGCGTCCCCTAACCCTAACCCTAACCCTAACCATAACCCTAACCCTTAACCGAATCTTTACCCTAACCCGTCCCCTAATCCTAACCCGTACGCTAACACTAACCCGTACCCTAACACGTACATTGACCCTAAACTGTTGTCCTACCCTAACCTGTCCCCTAAAGCGTCCCCGTCCCCTAACCCTAACCCTAACTCTAACCCTAACCCTAACCCTAACCCTTACCCGAAGCCTTACCCTAACCCGTCCCCTAATCCTAACCTGTACGCTATCACTAACCCATACCCTAACACGAAAGCTCACCATAAACCGTTGTCGTACACTAACCTGTCACCTAAACCGTCCCCGTCCCCTAACCCTAACCCTAACCCTAACCCTAAACCTAACACTTACCCGAAGGCTTACCCTAACCCGTCCCCTAATCCTAACCCGTACGCTAACACTAACCCGTACCCTAACACGTACGCTCACCCTAAACCGTTGTCGTACCCTAACCTGTCCCCTAAACCGTCCCCATCCCCTAACCCTAACCCTAATCCTAACCCTGACCCTAAACCTTACCCGAAGCCTTACCCTAACCCGTCCCCTAATCCTAACCCGTACGCTAACACTAACCCGTACACTAACACGTACGCTCACCCTAAACCGTTGTCGTACCCTATCCTGTCCCCTAAACCTTCCGCGTCCCCTAACCCTAACCCTAACACTAACCATAACCCTAACCCTTAACCGAATCTTTACCCTAACCCGTCCCCTAATCCTAACCCGTACGCTAACACTAACCCGTACCCTAACACGTACGCTCACCCTAAACCGTTGTCGTACCCTAACCTGTCCCCTAAACCGTCCCCGTCCCCTAACCCTAACACTAATCCTAACCCTGACCCTAAACCTTACCCGAAGCCTTACCCTAACCCGTCCCCTAATCCTAACCCGTACGCTAACACTAACCCGTACACTAACACGTACGCTCACCCTAAACCGTTGTCGTACCCTATCCTGTCCCCTAAACCGTCCCCATCCCCTAACCCTAACCCTAACCCTAACCATAACCCTAACCCTTAACCGAATCTTTACCCTAACCCGTCCCCTAATCGTAACCCGTACGCTAACACTAACCCGTACCCTAACACCTACGCTCACCCTAAACCGTTGTCGTACCCTATCCTGTCCCCTAAACCTTCCGCGTCCCCTAACCCTAACCATAACCCTAACCATAAGCCTAACCCTTAACCGAATCTTTACCCTAACCCGTCCCCTAATCCTAACCCGTACGCTAACACTAACCCGTACCCTAACACGTACGCTCACCCTAAACCGTTGTCGTACTCTAACCTGTCCCCTAAACCGTCCCTGTCCCCTAACGCTAACCCTAACCCTATCCCTAACCCTAACCCTTACCCGAAGCCTTACCCTAACCCGTCCCCTAATCCTAACCCGTACGCTAACACTAACCCGTACCCTAACACGTACGCTCACCCTAAACCGTTGTCGTACCCTAACCTGTCCCCTAAACCGTCCCCGTCCCCTAACCCTAACCCTAATCCTAACCCTGACCCTAAACCTTACCCGAAGCCTTACCCTAACCCGTCCCCTAATCCTAACCCGTACGCTAACACTAACCCGTACACTAACACGTACGCTCACCCTAAACCGTTGTCGTACCCTATCCTGTCCCCTAAACCTTCCGCGTCCCCTAACCCTAACCCTAACCCTAACCCTAACCCTAACCCTTACCCGTAGCCTTATGCTAACCCGTCCCCTAATCCTAACCCGTACGCTAACACTAACCCGTACACTAACACGTACGCTCACCCTAAACCGTTGTCGTACCCTATCCTGTCCCCTAAACCGTCCCCGTCCCCTAACCCTAACCCTAACCCTAACCATAACCCTAACCCTTAACCGAATCTTTACCCTAACCCGTCCCCTAATCCTAACCCGTACGCTAACCCTAACCCGTACCCTAACACCTACGCTCACCCTAAACCGTTGTCGTACCCTAACCTGTCCCCTAAACCGTCCCCGTCCCCTAACCCTAACCCTAACCCTAAGCCTAACCCTAACCCTTACCCGAAGCCTTATGCTCACCCGTCCCCTAATCCTAACCCGTACGCTAACACTAACCCATACACTAACACGTACGCTCACCCTAAACCGTTGTCGTACCCTATCCTGTCCCCCCAACCTTCCGCGTCCCCTAACCCTAACCCTAAACATAACCCTAACCCTTAACCGAATCTTGACCCTAACCCGTCACCTAATCCTAACCCGTACGCTAACACTAACCCGTACCCTAACACCTACGCTCACCCTAAACCGTTGTCGTACCCTAACCTGTCCCCTAAAGCTTCGGCGTCCCCTAACCCTAACCCTAACCATAACCCTAACCCTTAAACGAATCTTTACCCTAACCCGTCCCCTAATCCTAACCCGTACGCTAACACTAACCCGTACCCTAACACGTACGCTCACCCTAAACCGTTGTCGTACCCTAACCTGTCCCCTAAACCGTCCCCGTCCCCTAACCCTAACCCTAATCCTAACCCTGATCCTAAACCATACCCGAAGCCATACCCTAACCCGTCCCCAATCCTAACCCATACGCTAACACTAACCCGTACACTAACACATACGCTCACCCTAAACCGTTGTCGTACGGTATCCTGTCCCCTAAACCGTCCCCGTTCCCTAACCCTAACCCTAACCCTAACCATAACCCTAACCCTTAACCGAATCTTTACCCTAACCCGTCCCCTAATCGTAACCCGTACGCTAACACTAACCCGTACCCTAACACCTACGCTCACCCTAAACCGTTGTCGTACCCTATCCTGTCCCCTAAACCTTCCGCGTCCCCTAACCCTAACCATAACCCTAACCATAACCCTAACCCTTAACCGAATCTTTACCCTAACCCGTCCCCTAATCCTAACCCGTACGCTAACACTAACCCGTACCTTAACACGTACGCTCACCCTAAACCGTTGTCGTACCCTAACCTGTCCCCTAAACCGTCCCTGTCCCCTAACGCTAACCCTAACCCTAACCCTAACCCTAACCCTTACCCGAAGCCTTACCCTAACCCGTCCCCTAATCCTAACCCGTACGCTAACACTAACCCGTACCCTAACACGTACGCTCACCCTAAACCGTTGTCGTACCCTAACCTGTCCCCTAAACCGTCCCCGTCCCCTAACCCTAACCCTAATCCTAACCCTGACCCTAAACCTTACCCGAAGCCTTACCCTAACCCGTCCCCTAATCCTAACCCGTACGCTAACACTAACCCGTACACTAACACGTACGCTCACCCTAAACCGTTGTCGTACCCTATCCTGTCCCCTAAACCTTCCGCGTCCCCTAACCCTAACCCTAACCCTAACCCTAACCCTAACCCTTACCCGTAGCCTTATGCTAACCCGTCCCCTAATCCTAACACGTACGCTAACACTAACCCGTACACTAACACGTACGCTCACCCTAAACCGTTGTCGTACCCTATCCTGTCCCCTAAACCGTCCCCGTCCCCTAACCCTAACCCTAACCCTAACCATAACCCTAACCCTTAACCGAATCTTTACCCTAACCCGTCCCCTAATCCTAACCCGTACGCTAACCCTAACCCGTACCCTAACACCTACGCTCACCCTAAACCGTTGTCGTACCCTAACCTGTCCCCTAAACCGTCCCCGTCCCCTAACCCTAACCCTAACCCTAAGCCTTACCCTAACCCTTACCCGAAGCCTTATGCTCACCCGTCCCCTAATCCTAACCCGTACGCTAACACTAACCCATACACTAACACGTACGCTCACCCTAAACCGTTGTCGTACCCTATCCTGTCCCCTAAACCTTCCGCGTCCCCTAACCCTAACCCTAAACATAACCCTAACCCTTAACCGAATCTTGACCCTAACCCGTCACCTAATCCTAACCCGTACGCTAACACTAACCCGTACCCTAACACCTACGCTCACCCTAAACCGTTGTCGTACCCTAACCTGTCCCCTAAAGCTTCCGCGTCCCCTAACCCTAACCCTAACCATAACCCTAACCCTTAAACGAATCTTTACCCTAACCCGTCCCCTAATCCTAACCCGTACGCTAACACTAAGCCGTACCCTAACACGTACGCTCACCCTAAACCGTTGTCGTACCCTAACCTGTCCCCTAAACCGTCCCCGTCCCCTAACCCTAACCCTAATCCTAACCCTGACCCTAAACCATACCCGAAGCCATACCCTAACCCGTCCCCTAATCCTAACCCATACGCTAACACTAACCCGTACACTAACACATACGCTCACCCTAAACCGTTGTCGTACGGTATCCTGTCCCCTAAACCGTCCCCGTTCCCTAACCCTAACCCTAACCCTAACCATAACCCTAACCCTTAACCGAATCTTTACCCTAACCCGTCCCCTAATCCTAACCCGTACGCTAACACTAACCCGTACCCTAACACCTTTGCTCACCCTAAACCGTTGTCGTACTCTATCCTGTCCCCTAAACCTTCCGCGTCCCCTAACCCTAACCATAACCCTAACCATAACCCTAACCCTTAACCGAATCTTTACCCTAACCCGTCCCCTAATCATAACCCGTACGCTAACACTAACCCGTACCCTAACACGTACGCTCACCCTAAACCGTTGTCGTACCCTAACCTGTCCCCTAAACCGTCCCCGTCCCCTAACCCTAACCCTAATCCTAACCCTGACCCTAAACCTTACCCGAAGCCTTACCCTAACCCGTCCCCTAATCCTAACCCGTACACTAACACTAACCCGTACACTAACACGTACGCTCACCCTAAACCGTTGTCGTACCCTATCCTGTCCCCTAAACCTTCCGCGTCCCCTAACCCTAACCCTAACCATAACCCTAACCCTTAACCGAATCTTTACCCTAACCCGTCCCCTAATCCTAACCCGTACGCTAACACTAACCCGTACCCTAACACGTACATTGACCCTAAACTGTTGTCCTACCCTAACCTGTCCCCTAAAGCGTCCCCGTCCCCTAACCCTAACCCTAACCCTAACCCTAACCCTAACCCTTACCCGAAGCCTTACCCTAACCCGTCCCCTAATCCTAACCTGTACGCTATCACTAACCCATACCCTAACACGAAAGCTCACCATAAACCGTTGTCGTACACTAACCTGTCGCCTAAACCGTCCCCGTCCCCTAACCCTAACCCTAACCCTAACCCTAAACCTAACACTTACCCGAAGGCTTACCCTAACCCGTCCCCTAATCCTAACCCGTACGCTAACACTAACCCGTACCCTAACACGTACGCTCACCCTAAACCGTTGTCGTACCCTAACCTGTCCCCTAAACCGTCCCCATCCCCTAACCCTAACCCTAATCCTAACCCTGACCCTAAACCTTACCCGAAGCCTTACCCTAACCCGTCCCCTAATCCTAACCCGTACGCTAACACTAACCCGTACACTAACACGTACGCTCACCCTAAACCGTTGTCGTACCCTATCCTGTCCCCTAAACCTTCCGCGTCCCCTAACCCTAACCCTAACACTAACCATAACCCTAACCCTTAACCGAATCTTTACCCTACCCCGTCCCATAATCCTAACCCGTACGCTAACACTAACCCGTACCCTAACACGTACGCTCACCCTAAACCGTTGTCGTAACCTAACCTGTCCCCTAAACCGTCCCCGTCCCCTAACCCTAACCCTAATCCTAACCCTGACCCTAAACCTTACCCGAAGCCTTACCCTAACCCGTCCCCTAATCCTAACCCGTACGCTAACACTAACCCGTACACTAACACGTACGCTCACCCTAAACCGTTGTCGTACCCTATCCTGTCCCCTAAACCGTCCCCATCCCCTAACCCTAACCCTAACGCTAACCATAACCCTAACCCTTAACCGAATCTTTACCTAACCCGTCCCCTAATCGTAACCCATACGCTAACACTAACCCATACCCTAACACCTACGCTCACCCTAAACCGTTGTCGTACCCTATCCTGTCCCCTAAACCTTCCGCGTCCCCTAACCCTAACCATAACCCTAACCATAACCCTAACCCTTAACCGAATCTTTACCCTAACCCGTCCCCTAATCCTAACCCGTACGCTAACACTAACCCGTACCCTAACACGTACGCTCACCCTAAACCGTTGTCGTACCCTAACCTGTCCCCTAAACCGTCCCTGTCCCCTAACGCTAACCCTAACCCTAACCCTAACCCTAACCCTTACCCGAAGCCTTACCCTAACCCGTCCCCTAATCCTAACCTGTACGCTAACACTAACCCGTACCCTAACACGTACGCCCACCCTAAACCGTTGTCGTACCCTAACCTGTCCCCTAAACCGTCCCCGTCCCCTAACCCTAACCCTAATCCTAACCCTGACCCTAAACCTTACCCGAAGCCTTACCCTAACCCGTCCCCTAATCCTAACCCGTACGCTAACACTAACCCGTACACTAACACGTACGCTCACCCTAAACCGTTGTCGTACCCTATCCTGTCCCCTAAACCTTCCGCGTCCCCTAACCCTAACCCTAACCCTAACCCTAACCCTAACCCTTACCCGTAGCCTTATGCTAACCCGTCCCCTAATCCTAACCCGTACGCTAACACTAACCCGTACACTAACACGTACGCTCACCCTAAACCGTTGTCGTACCCTATCCTGTCCCCTAAACCTTCCGCGTCCCCTAACCCTAACCCTAATCATAACCATAAACCTAACCCTTAACCGAATTTTTACCCTAACCCGTCCCCTAATCCTAACCCGTACGCTAACACTAACCCGTACCCTAACACGTACGCTCACCCTAAACCGTTGTCGTACCCTAACCTGTCCCCTAAACCGTCCCCGTCCCCTAACACTAACCCTAACCCTAAGCCTAACCCTAACCCTTACCCGAAGCCTTATGCTCACCCGTCCCCTAATCCTAACCCGTACGCTAACACTAACCCGTACACTAACACGTACGCTCACCCTAAACCGTTGTCGTACCCTATCCTGTCCCCTAAACCTTCCGCGTCCCCTTACCCTAACCCTAACCATAACCCTAACCCTTAACCGAATCTTGACCCTAACCCGTCACCTAATCCTAACCCGTACGCTAACACTAACCCGTACTCTAACACCTACGCTCACCCTAAACCGTTGTCGTACCCTAACCTGTCCCCTAAAGCTTCCGCGTCCCCTAACCCTAACCCTAACCATAACCCTAACCCTTAACCGAATCTTGACCCTAACCCGTCCCCTAATCCTAACCCGTACGCTAACACTAACCCGTACCCTAACAGGTACGCTCACCCTAAACCGTTGTCGTACCCTATCCTGTCCCCTAAACCGTCCCCGTCCCCTAACCCTAACCCTAATCCTAACCCTGACCCTAAATCTTACCCGAAGCCTTACCCTAACCCGTCCCCTAATCCTAACCCGTACGCTGACACTAACCCGTACACTAACACGTACGCTCACCCTAAACTGTTGTCGTACCCTATCCTGTCCCCTAAACCTTCCGCGTCCCCTAACTCTAACCCTAACCCTAACCATAACCCTAACCCTTAACCGAATCTTTACCCTAACCCGTCCCCTAATCCTAACCCGTACGCTAACACTAACCCGTACCCTAACACGTACGCTCACCCTAAACCGTTGTCGTACCCTAACCTGTCCCCTAAACTGTCCCCGTCCCCTAACCTTAACCCTAATCCTAACCCTGACCCTAAACCTTACCCGAAGCCTTACCCTAACCCGTCCCCTAATCCTAACCCGTACGCTAACACTAACCCGTACACTAACACCTACGCTCACCCTAAACCGTTCTCGTACCCTATCCTGTCCCCTAAACCGTCCCCGTCCCCTAACCCTAACCCTAACCCTAACCATAACCCTAACCCTTAACCGAATCTTTACCCTAACCCGTCCCCTAATCCTAACCGGTACGCTAACACTAACCAGTACCCTAACACCTACGCTCACCCTAAACCCTTGTCGTACCCTATCCTGTCCCCTAAACCTTCCGCGTCCCCTAACCCTAACCCTAACCCTAACCATAACCCTAACCCTTTACCGAATCTTTACCCTAACCCGTCCCCTAATCCTAACACGTACGCTAACACTAACCCGTACCCTAACACGTACGCTCACCCTAAACCGTTGTCGTACCCTAACCTTTCCCCTAAACCGTCCCCGTCCCCTAACCCTAACCCTAATCCTAACCCTGACCCTAAACCTTACCCGAAACCTTACCCTAACCCGTGCCCTAATCCTAACCCGTACGCTAACACTAACCCGTACACTAACACGTACGCTCACCCTAAACCGTTGTCGTACCCTATCCTGTCCCCTAAACCTTCCGCGTCCCCTAACCCTAACCCTAATCCTAACCCTGACCCTAAACCTTACCAGAAGCCTTACCCTTACCCGTCCCCTAATCCTAACCCGTACGCTAACACTAACCCGTACACTAACACGTACGCTCACCCTAAACCGTTGTCGTACCCTATCCTGTCCCCTAAACCTTCCGCGTCCCCTAACCCTAACCCTAACCATAACCATAACCCTAACCCTTAACCGAATCTTTACCCTAAACCGTCCCCTAATCCTAACCCGTACGCTAACACTAACCCGTACCCTAACACGTACGCTCACCCTAAACAGTTGTCGTACCCTAACCTGTCCCCTAAACCGTCCCCGTCCCCTAACCCTAACCCTAATCCTAACCCTGACCCTAAACCTTACCCGAAGCCTTACCCTAACCCGTCCCCTAATCCTAACACGTACGCTAACACTAACCCGTACACTAACACGTACGCTCACCCTAAACCGTTGTCGTACCCTATCCTGTCCCCTAAACCTTCCGCGTCCCCTAACCCTAACACTAACCCTAACCATAACCCTAACCCTTAACCGAATCTTTACCCTAACCTGTCCCCTAATCCTAACCCGTACGCTAACACTAACCCGTACCCTAACACGTACGCTCACCCTAAACCGTTGTCGTACCCTAACCTGTCCCCTAAACCGTCCCCGTCCCCTAACCCTAACCCTAATCCTAACCCTGACCCTAAACCTTACCCGAAGCCTTACCCTAACCCGTCCCCTAATCCTAACCCGTACGCTAACACTAACCCGTACACTAACACGTACGCTCACCCTAAACCGTTGTCATACCCTATCCTGTAGCCTAAACCGTCCCCGTCCCCTAACCCTAACCCTAACCCTAACCATAACCCTAACCCTTAACCGAATCTTTACCCTAACCCGTCCCCTAATCCTAACCTGTACGCTAACACTAACCCGTACCCTAACACGTACGCTCACCCTAAACCGTTGTCGTACCCTAACCTGTCCCCTAAACCGTCCCCGTCCCCTAACCCTAACCCTAATCCTAACCCTGACCCTAAACCTTACCCGAAGCCTTACCCTAACCCGTCCCCTAATCCTAAACCGTACGCTAACACTAACCCGTACACTAACACGTACGCTCACCCTAAACCGTTGTCGTACCCTATCCTGTCCCCTAAACCGTCCCCGTCCCCTAACCCTAACCCTAACCCTAACCATAACCCTAACCCTTAACCGAATCTTTACCCTAACCCGTCCCCTAATCCTAACCCGTACGCTAACACTAACCCGTACCCTAACACCTACGCTCAACCTAAACCGTTGTCGTACACTATCCTGTCCCCTAAACCTTCCGCGTCCCCTAACCCTAACCCTAACCCTAACCATAACCCTAACCCTTAACCGAATCTTTACCCTAACCCGTCCCCTAATCCTAACCCGTACGCTAACACTAAGCCGTACCCTAATACGTACGCTCAACCTAAACCGTTGTCGTACCCTAACCTGTCCCCGAAACCGTCCCCATCCCCTAACCCTAACCCTAATCCTAACCCTGACCCTAAACCTTACCCGAAGCCTTACCCTAACCCGTCCCCTAATCCTAACCCGTACGCTAACACTAACCCGTACACTAACACGTACGCTCACCCTAAACCGTTGTCGTACCCTATCCTGTCCCCTAAACCTTCCGCGTCCCCTAACCCTAACCCTAACCCTAACCATAACCCTAACCCTTAACCGAATCTTTACCCTAAACCGTCCCCTAATCCTAACCCGTACGCTAACACTAACCCGTACCCTAACTCGTACGTTGACCCTAAACTGTTGTCGTACCCTAACCTGTCCCCTAAAGCGTCCCCGTCCCCTAACCCTAACCCTAACTCTAACCCTAACCCTAACCCTAACCCTTACCCGAAGCCTTACCCTAACCCGTCCCCTAATCCTAACCTGTACGCTATCACTAACACATACCCTAACACGAAAGCTCACCATAAATCGTTGTCGTACCCTAACCTGTCCCCTAAACCGTCCCCGTCCCCTAACCCTAACCCTAATCCTAACCCTGACCCTAAACCTTAACCGAAGCCTTACCCTAACCCGTCCCCTAATCCTAACCCGTACGCTAACACTAACCCGTACACTAACACGTACGCTCACCCTAAACCGTTGTCGTACCCTATACTGTCCCCTAAACCTTCCGCGTCCCCTAACCCTAACCCTAAACCTAACCATAACCCTAACCCTTAACCGAAACTTTACGCTAACCCGTCCCCTAATCCTAACCCGTACGCTAACACTAACCCGTACCTTAACACGTACGCTCACCCTAAACCGTTGTCGTACCCTAACCTGTCCCCTAATCCGTCCCCGTCCCCTAAACCTAACCCTAATCCTAACCCTGACCCTAAACCTTACCCGAAGCCTTACTCTAACCCGTCCCCTAATCCTAACACGTACGCTGACACTAACCCGTACACTAACACGTATGCTCACCCTAAACCGTTGTCGTACCCTATCCTGTCCCCTAAACCTTCTGCGTCCCCTAACCCTAACCCTAACCCTAACCATAACCCTAACCCTTAACCGAATCTTTACCCTAACCCGTCCGCTAATCCTAACCCGTACGCTAACACAAACCCGTACCCTAACAAGTACGCTCACCGTAAACCGTTGTCGTACCCTAACCTGTCCCCTAAACCGTCCCCGTCCCCTAACCCTTACCCTAATCCTAACCCTGACCCTAAACCTTACCCGAAGCCTTACCCTAACCCGTCCCCTAATCCTAACCCGTGCGCTAACACTAACCCGTACACTAACACGTACGCTCACCCTAAACCGTTGTCGTACGCTATCCTGTCCCCTAAACCTTCCGCGTCCCCTAACCCTAACCCTAACCCTTAACCGAATCTTTACCCTAACCCGTCCCCTAATCCTAACCCGTACGCTAACACTAATCCGTACCCTAACACCTACGCTCACCCTAAACCGTTGTCGTACCCTATCCTGTCCCCTAAACCTTCCGCGTCCCCTAACCCTAACCCTAACCCTAACCCTAACCCTAACCCTAACCCTTACCAGAAGCCTTATGCTAACCCGTCCCCTAATCCTAACCCGTACGCAAACACTAACCCGTACACTAACACGTACGCTCACCCTAAACCGTTGTCGTACACTATCCTGTCCCCTAAACCTTCCGCGTCCCCTAACCCTAACCCTAACCCTAACCATAACCCTAACCCTTAACCGAATCTTTACCCTAACCCGTCCCCTAATCCTAACCCGTACGCTAACACTAACCCGTACCCTAACACGTATGCTCACCCTAAACCGTTGTCGTACCCTAACCTGTCCCTAAACCGTCCCCGTCCCCTAACCCTAACCCTAACCCTAACCATAACCCTAACCCTTACCCGAAGCCTTATGCTAACCCGTCCCCTAATCCTAACCCCTACGCTAACACTAACCCGTACACTAACACGTACGCTCAACCTAAACCGTTGTCGTACCCTATCCTGTCCCCTAAACCTTCCGTGTCCCCTAACCCTAACCCTAACCATAACCCTAACCCTTAACCGAATCTTTACCCTAACCCGCCCCTAATCCTAACCCGTACGCTCACACTAACCCGTACCCTAACACGTACGCTCACCCTAAACCGTTGTCGTACCCTAACCTGTCCCCTAAACCGTCCCCGTCCCCGTCCCCTAACCCTAATCCTAACCCTGACCCTAAACCTTACCCGAAGCCTTACCCTAACCCGTCCCCTAATCCTAACCCGTACGCTCACACTAACCCGTACAATAACACGTACGCTCACCCTAAACCGTTGTCGTACCCTATCCTGTCCCCTAAACCTTCCGCGTCCTCTAACCCTAACCCTAACACTAACCATAACCCTAACCCTTAACCGAATCTTTACCCTAACCCGTCCCCTAATCCTAACCCGTACGCTAACACTAACCCGTAACCTAACACGTACGCTCACCCTAAACCGTTGTCGTACCCTAACCTGTCCCCTAAACCGTCCCCGTCCCATAACCCTAACCCTAATCCTAACCCTGACCCTAAACCTTACCCGAAGCCTTACCCTAACCCGTCCCCTAATCCTAACCCGTACGCTAACACTAACCCGTACACTAACACGTACGCTCACCCTAAACCGTTGTCGTACCCTATCCTGTCCCCTAAACCTTCCGTGTCCCCTAACCCTAACACTAACTCTAACCATAACCCTAACCCTTAACCGAATCTTTACCCTAACCCGTTCCCTAATCCTAACCCGTACGCTAACACTAACCCGTACCCTAACACGTACACTCACCCTAAACCGTTGTCGTACCCTAACCTATCCCCTAAACCGTCCCCGTCCCCTAAACCTAACCCTAATCCTAACCCTGACCCTAAAACTTACCCGAAGCCTGACCCTAACCCGTCCCCTAATCCTAACCCGTACGCTAACACTAACCCGTACACTAACACGTACGCTCACCCTAAACCGTTGTCGTACCCTATCCTCTCCCCTAAACCGTCCCCGTCCCCTAACCCTAACCCTAACCCTAACCATAACCCTAACCCTTAACAGAATCTTTACCCTAACCCGTCCCCTAATCCTAACCCGTACGCTAACCCTAACCCGTACCCTAACACCTACGCTCACCCTAAACCGTTGTCGTACCCTATCCTGTCCCCTAAACCTTCCCCGTCCCCTAACCCTAACCCTAAACATAACCATAACCCTAACCCTTAACCGAATCTTTACCCTAACCCGTCCCCTAATCCTAACCCGTACGCTAACACTAACCCGTACCCTAACACGTACGCTCACCCTAAACCGTTGTCGTACCCTAACCTGTCCCCTAAACCGTCCCCGTCCCCTAACCCTAACCCTAATCCTAATCCTGACCCTAAACCTTACCCGAAGCCTTACACTAACCCGTCCCCTAATCCTAACCCGTACGCTAACACTAACCCGTACACTAACACGTACGCTCACCCTAAACCGTTGTCGTACCCTATCCTGTCCCCTAAACCTTCCGCGTCCCCTAACCCTAACCCTAACCCTAACCATAACCCTAACCCTTAACCGAATCTTTACCCTAACCCGTCCCCTAATCCTAACCCGTACGCTAACACTAACCCGTACCCTAACACGTACGCTAAACCGTTGTCGTACCCTAACCTGTCCCCTAAACTGTCCCCGTCCCCTAACCCTAACCCTAATCCTAACCCTGACCCTAAACCTTACACGAAGCCTTACCCTAACCCGTCCCCTAATCCTAACCCGTACGCTAACACTAACCCGTACACTAACACGTACGCTCACCCTAAACCGTTGTCGTACCCTATCCTGTCCCCTAAACCTTCCGCGTCCTCTAACCCTAACACTAACCCTAACCATAACCCTAACCCTTAACCGAATCTTTACCCTAACCCGTTCCCTAATCCTAACCCGTACGCTAACACTAACCGTACCCTAACACGTACGCTCACCCTAAACCGTTGTCGTACCCTATCCTGTCCCCTAAACCGTCCCCGTCCCCTAACCCTAACCCTAACCCTAACCATAACCCTAACCCTTAACCGAATCTTTACACTAACCCGTCCCCTAATCCTAACCCGTACGCTAACTCTAACCCGTACCCTAACACGTACGCTCACCCTAAGCCGTTTTCGTACCCTAACCTGTCCCCTAAACCGTCCCCGTCCCCTAACCCTAACCCTAGTCCTAACCCTGACCCTAAACCTTACCCGAAACCTTACCCTAACCCGTCCCCTAATCCTAACCCGTACGCTAAACCTAACCCGTACACTAACACGTACGCTCACCCTAAACCGTTGTCGTACCCTATCCTGTCCCCTAAACCGTCCCCTTCCCCTAACCCTAACCCTAACCCTAACCATAACCCTAACCCTTAACCGAATCTTTACCCTAACCCGTCCCCTAGTCCTAACCCGTACGCTAACCCTAACCCGTACCCTAACACCTACGCTCACCCTAAACCGTTGTCGTACCCTATCCTGTCCCCTAAACCTTCCGCGTCCCGTAACCCTAACCCTAAACATAACCATAACCCTAACCCTTAACCGAATCTTTACCCTAACCCGTCCCCTAATCCTAACCCGTACGCTAACACTAACCCGTACCCTAACACGTACGCTCACCCTAAACCGTTGTCGTACCCTAACCTGTCCCCTAAACCGTCCCCGTCCCCTAAACCTAACCCTAATCCTAACCCTGACCCTAAACCTTACCCGAAGCCTTACCCTAACCCGTCCCCTAATCCTAAACCGTACGCTAACACTAACCCGTACACTAACACGTACGCTCAACCTACACCGTTGTCGTACCCTATCCTGTCCCCTAAACCTTCCGCGTCCCCTAACCCTAACCCTAACCCTAACCATAACCCTAACCCTTAACCGAATCTTTACCCTAACCCGTCCCCTAATCCTAACCCGTACGCTAACTCTAACCCATACCCTAACACGTACCTTGACCCTAAACTGTTGTCGTACCCTAACCTGTCCCCTAAAGCGTCCCCGTCCCCTAACCCTAACCCTAACTCTAACCCTAACCCTAAAACTTACCCGAAGCCTTACCCTAACCCGTCCCCTAATCCTAACCTGTACGCTATCACTAACCCATACCCTAACACGAAAGCTCACCATAAACCGTTGTCGTACACTAACCTGTCGCCTAAACCGTCCCCGTCGCCTAACCCTAACCCTAACCCTAACCCTAAACCTAACACTTACCTGAAGGCTTACCCTAACCCGTCCCCTAATCCTAACCAGTACGCTAACACTAACCCGTACCCTAACACGTACGCTCACCCTAAACCGTTGTCGTACCCTATCCTGTCCCCTAAACCGTCCCCGTCCCCTAACCCTAACCCTAATCCTAACCCTGACCCTAAACCTTACCCGAAGCCTTACCCTAACCCGTCCCCTAATGCTAACCCGTACGCTAACACTAACCCGTACACTAACACGTACGCTCACCCTAAACCGTTGTCGTACCCTATCCTGTCCCCTAAACCGTCCCCGTCCCCTAACCCTAACCCTAACCCTAACCATAACCCTAACCCTTAACCGAATCTTTACCCTAACCCGTCCCCTAATCCTAACCCGTACGCTAACCCTAACCCGTACCCTAACACCTACGCTCACCCTAAACCGTTGTCGTACCCTATCCTGTCCCCTAAACCTTCCGCGTCCCCTAACCCTAACCCTAACCCTAACCATAAACCTAACCCTTAACCGAATCTTTACCCTAACCCGTCCCCTAATCGTAACCTGTACGCTAACACTAACCCGTACCCTAACACGTACGCTCACCCTAAACCGTTGTCGTACCCTAACCTGTCCCCTAAACCGTCCCCGTCCCCTAACCCTAACCCTAATCCTAATCCTGACCCTAAACCTTACCCGAAGCCTTACCCTAACCCGTCCCCTAATCCTAACCCGTACGCTAACACTAACCCGTACACTAACACGTACGCTCACCCTAAACCGTTGTCGTACCCTATCCTGTCCCCTAAACCTTCCGCGTCCCCTAACCCTAACCCTAACCCTAACCATAACCCTAACCCTTAACCGAATCTTTACCCTAACCCGTCCCCTAATCCTAACCCGTACGCTAACACTAACCCGTACCCTAACACGTACGCTCACCCTAAACCGTTGTCGTACCCTAACCTGTCCCCTAAACTGTCCCCGTCCCCTAACCCTAACCCTAATCCTAACCCTGACCCTAAACCTTACCCGAAGCCTTACGCTAACCCGTCCCCTAATCCTAACCCGTACGCTAACACTAACCCGTACACTAACACGTACGCTCACCCTAAACCGTTGTCGTACCCTATCCTGTCCCCTAAACCGTCCCCGTCCCCTAACCCTAACCCTAACCCTAACCATAACCCTAACCCTTAACCGAATCTTTACCCTAACCCGTCCCCTAATCCTAACCCGTACGCTAACTCTAACCCATACCCTAACACGTACGCTCACCCTAAGCCGTTTTCGTACCCTAACCTGTCCCCTAAACCGTCCCTGTCCCCTAACCCTAACCCTAGTCCTAACCCTGACCCTAAACCTTACCCGAAACCTTACCCTAACCCGTCCCCTAATCCTAACCCGTACGCTAAAACTAACCCGTACACTAACACGTACGCTCACCCTAAACCGTTGTCGTACCCTATCCTGTCCCCTAAACCGTCCCCGTCCCCTAACCCTAACCCTAACCCTAACCCTAACCCTTACCCGAAGCCTTAACCTAACCCGTCCCCTAATCCTAACCCGTACGCTAACCCTAACCCGTACCCTAACACCTACGCTCACCCTAAACCGTTGTCGTACCCTATCCTGTCCCCTAAACCTTCCGCGTCCCGTAACCCTAACCCTAAACATAACCATAACCCTAACCCTTAACCGAATCTTTACCCTAACCCGTCCCCTAATCCTAACCCGTACGCTAACACTAACCCGTACCCTAACACGTACGCTCATCCTAAACCGTTGTCGTACCCTAACCTGTCCCCTAAACCGTCCCCGTCCCCTAACCCTAACCCTAATCCTAACCCTGACCCTAAACCTTACCCGAAGCCTTACCCTAACCCGTCCCCTAATCCTAAACCGTACGCTAACACTAACCCGTACACTAACACGTACGCTCAACCTACACCGTTGTCGTACCCTATCCTGTCCCCTAAACCTTCCGCGTCCCCTAACCCTAACCCTAACCCTAACCATAACCCTAACCCTTAACCGAATCTTTACCCTAACCCGTCCCCTAATCCTAACCCGTACGCTAACTCTAACCCATACCCTAACACGTACCTTGACCCTAAACTGTTGTCGTACCCTAACCTGTCCCCTAAAGCGTCCCCGTCCCCTAACCCTAACCCTAACTCTAACCCTAACCCTAAAACTTACCCGAAGCCTTACCCTAACCCGTCCCCTAATCCTAACCTGTACGCTATCACTAACCCATACCCTAACACGAAAGCTCACCATAAACCGTTGTCGTACACTAACCTGTCGCCAAAACCGACCCCGTCCCCTAACCCTAACCCTAACCCTAACCCTAAACCTAACACTTACCCGAAGGCTTACCCTAACCCGTCCCCTAATCCTAACCAGTACGCTCACACTAACCCGTACCCTAACACGTACGCTCACCCTAAACCGTTGTCGTACCCTAACCTGTCCCCTAAACCGTCCCCGTCCCCGTCCCCTAACCCTAATCCTAACCCTGACCCTAAACCTTACCCGAAGCCTTACCCTAACCCGTCCCCTAATCCTAACCCGTACGCTCACACTAACCCGTACAATAACACGTACGCTCACCCTAAACCGTTGTCGTACCCTATCCTGTCCCCTAAACCTTCCGCGTCCTCTAACCCTAACCCTAACACTAACCATAACCCTAACCCTTAACCGAATCTTTACCCTAACCCGTCCCCTAATCCTAACCCGTACGCTAACACTAATCCGTACCCTAACACGTACGCTCACCCTAAACCGTTGTCGTACCCTAACCTGTCCCCTAAACCGTCCCCGTCCCATAACCCTAACCCTAATCCTAACCCTGACCCTAAACCTTACCCGAAGCCTTACCCTAACCCGTCCCCTAATCCTAACCCGTACGCTAACACTAACCCGTACACTAACACGTACGCTCACCCTAAACCGTTGTCGTACCCTATCCTGTCCCCTAAACCTTCCGTGTCCCCTAACCCTAACACTAACTCTAACCATAACCCTAACCCTTAACCGAATCTTTACCCTAACCCGTTCCCTAATCCTAACCCGTACGCTAACACTAACCCGTACACTAACACGTACGCTCACCCTAAACCGTTGTTGTACCCTATCATGTCCCCTAAACCTTCCGCGTCCACTAACCCTAACCCTAACCCTAACCATAACCCTAACCCTTAACCGAATCTTTACCCTAACCCGTCCCCTAATCCTAACCCGTACGCTAACACTAACCCGTACCCTACAACGTACGCACACCCTAAACCGTTGTCGTACCCTAACCTGTCCCCTAAACCGTCCCCGTCTCCTAACCCTAACCCTAATCCTAACCCTGACCATAAACCTTACCCGAAGCCTTACCCTAACCCGTCCCCTAATCCTAACCCGTACGCTAACACTAACCCGTATACTAACACGTACGCTCACCCTAAACCGTTGTCGTACCCTATCCTGTAACCTAAACCGTCCCCGTCCCCTAACCCTAACCCTAACCCTAACCATCACCCTAACCCTTAACCGAATCTTTACCCTAACCCGTCCCCTAATCCTAACCCGTACGCTAACACTAACCCGTACACTAACACGTACGCTCACCCTAAACCGTTGTCGTACACTATCCTGTCCCCTAAATCTTCCGCGTCCCCTAACCCTAACCCTAACCCTAACCATAACCCTAACCCTTAACCGAATCTTTACCCTAACCCGTCCCCTAATCCTAACATGTACGCTAACACAAACCCATACCCTAACACGTACGCTCACCCAAAACCGTTGTCGTACCCTAACCTGTCCCCTAAACCGTCCCCGTCCCCTAACGCTAACCCTAACCCTAACCCTAACCCTAACCCTTACCCGAAGCCTTACCCTAACCCGTACGCTAATCCTAACCCGTACGCCAACACAAACCCGTACCCTAACACGTACGCTCACCCTAAACCGTTGTCGTACCCTAACCTGTCCCCTAAACCGTCCCCGTCCCCTAACCCTAACCCTAATCCTAACCCTGACCCTAAACCTTACCCGAAGCCTTACCCTAACCCGTCCCCTAATCCTAACCCGTACGCTAACACTAACCTGTACACTAACACGTACGCTCACCCTAAACCGTTGTCGTACCCTATCCTGTCCCCTAAACCTTCCGCGTCCCCTAACCCTAACCCTAATCCTAACCATAACCCTAACCCTTAACCGAATCTTTACCCTAACCCGTCCCCTACTCCTAACCCGTACGCTAACACTAACCCGTACCCTAACACGTACGCTCACCCTAAAACGTTGTCGTACCCTAAACTGTCCCCTAAACCGTCCCCGTCCCCTAACCCTAACCCTAATCCTAACCCTGACCCTAAACCTTACCCGAAGCCTTACCCTAACCCGTCCCCTAATCCTAACCCCTACGCTAACACTAACCCGTACACTAACACGTACGCTCACCCTAAACCGTTGTCGTACCCTATCCTGTCCCCTAAACCTTCCGCGTCCCCTAACCCTAACCCTAAGCCTAACCATAACCCTAACCCTTAACTGAATCTTTACCCTAACCCGTCCCCTAATCCTAACCCGTACGCTAACACTAACCCGTACCCTAACACGTACGCTCACCCTAAACCGTTGTCATACCCTAACCTGTCCCCTAAACCGTCCCCGTCCCCTAACCCTAACCCTAATCCTAACCCTGACCCTAAACCTTACCCGAAGCCTTACCCTAACCCGTCCCCTAATCCTAACCCGTACGCTAACACTAACCCGTACACTAACACGTACGCTCACACTAAACCGTTGTCGTACCCTATCCTGTCCCCTAAACTTTCCGCATCCCCTAACCCTAACCCTAATCCTAATCATAACCCTAACACTTAACCGAATCTTTACCCTAACCCGTCCCCTAATCCTAACCCTTACGCTAACACTAACCCGTACCCTAACACCTACGCTCACCCTAAACCGTTGTCATACACTAACCTGTCCCCTAAACCATCCCCGTCCCCTAACACTAAACCTAGCCCGAACAATAACCCTAACCCTTACCCGAAGCCTTACCCTAACCCGTCCGCTAATCCTAACCCGTACGCTAACACAAACCCATACCCTAACACGTACGCTCACCCTAAACCGTTTTCGTACCCTAACCTGTCCCCTAAACCGTCCCCGTCCCCTAACCTTAACACTTACCTGAAGCCTTATGCTAACCCGTCCGCTAATCCTAACCCGTACGCTAACACTAACACGTACCCTAACACGTACGCTCACCCTAAACCGTTGTCATACCCTAACCTGTCCCCTGAACCGTCCCTGTCCTCTAACCCTAACCCTAGCCCTAACGCTAACCCTAAACCTTACCCGAAGCCTTACAGTAGCCCGTCCCCTAATCCTAACCCGTATGCTAAAACTAACCCGTACCCTAACACGTAGGCTCACCCTAAACCGTTGTCGTACACTAACCTATCCCCTAAACCGTCCCCGTCCCCTAACCCTAACCCTAACCCTAACCCTAACCCTAACCCTTACCCGAAGCCTTACCCTAACCCGTCCCCTAATCCTAACCCGTAAGCTAACACTAACCCATACCCTAACACGTACGCTCACCGTAAACGGTTTTCATACCCTAACTTGTCCCCTAAACCGTCCCCGTCCCCATTCCCTAACCCTAACCCTAACCCTAACCCTTACCCGAAGCCTTACCCTAACCCGTCCCCTAATCCTAACCCGTACGCTAACACTAACCCGTACCCTAACACGTACGCTCACCCTAAACCGTTGTCGTACCCTAACCTGTCCCCTAAACCATCCCCGTCCCCTAACCCTAACCGTAATCCTAACCCTGACCCTAAACCTTACCCGAAGCCTTACCCTAACCCGTCCGCTAATCCTAACCCGTACGCTAACACAAACCCGTACCCTAACACCTACGCTCACCCTAAACCGTTGTTGTACCCTATCCTGTCCCCTAAACCTTCTGCGTCCCCTAACCCTAACCCTAACCCTAACCATAACCCTAACCCTTAACCGAATCTTTACCCTAACCCGTCCCCTAATCCTAACCCGTACGCTAACACTAACCCGTACCCTAACATGTACGCTCACCCTAAACCGTTGTCGTACCCTAACCTGTCCCCTAAACCGTCCCCGTCCCCTAACCCTAACCCTAATCCTAACCCTGACCCTAAACCTTACCCGAAGCCTTACCCTAACCCGTCCCCTAATCCTAACCCGTACGCTAACACTAACCCGTACACTAACACGTACGCTCACCCTAAACCGTTTTCGTACCCTATCCTGTCCCCTAAACCTTCTGCGTCCCCTAACCCTAACCCTAACCATAACCCTAACACTTAACCGAATCTTTACCCTAACCCGTCCCCTAATCCTAACCCGTACGCTAACACTAACCCGTACCCTAACACGTACGCTCACCCTAAACCGTTGTCGTACCCTAACCTGTCCCCTAAACCGTCCCCGTCCCCTAACCCTAACCCTAATCCTAACCCTGACCCTAAACCTTACCCGAAGCCTTACCCTAACCCGTCCCCTAATCCTAACCCGTACGCTAACACTAACCCGTACACTAACACGTACGCTCACCCTAAACCGTTGTCGTACCCTATCCTGTACCCTAAACCGTCCCCGTCCCCTAACCCTAACCCTAACCCTAACCATAACCCTACCCCTTAACCGAATCTTTACCCTAACCCGTCCCCTAATCCTAACCCGTACGCTAACACTAACCCGTACCCTAACACGTACGCTCACCCTAAACCGTTGTCGTACCCTAACCTGTCCCCTAAACCGTCCCCGTCCCCTAACCCTAACCCTAATCCTAACCCTGACCCTAAACCTTACCCGAAGCCTTACCCTAACCCGTCCCCTAATCCTAACCCGTACGCTAACACTAACCCGTACACTAACACGTACGCTCACCCTAAACCGTTGTCGTACCCTATCCTGTCCCCTAAACCTTCCGCGTCCCCTAACCCTAACCCTAACCATAACCATAACCCTAACCCTTAACCGAATCTTTACCCTAACCCTAACCCTAACCATAACCCTAACCCTTAACCGAATCTTTACCCTAACCCGTCCCCTAATCCTAACCCGTACGCTAACACAAACCCGTACCCTAACACGTACGCTCACCCTAAACCGTTGTCGTACCCTAAACTGTCCCCTAAACCGTTCCCGTCCCCTAACGCTAACCCTAACACTAACCGTAACCCTAACCCTTACCCGAAGCCTTACCCTAACCCGTGCACTAATCCTAACCCGTACGCTAACACAAACCCGTACCCTAACACGTACGCTCACCCTAAACCGTTGTCGTACCCTAACCTGTCCCCTAAACCGTCCCCGTCCTCTAACCCTAACCCTAGCCCTAACGCTAACCCTAAACCTTACCCGAAGCCTTACAGTAGCCCGTCCCCTAATCCTAACCCGTATGCTAACACTAACCCGTACCGTAACACGTAGGCTCACCCTAAACCGTTGTTGTACCCTAACCTATCCCCTAAACCGTCCCCGTCCCCTAACCCTAACCCTAACCCTAACCCTAACCCTAACCCTTACCCGAAGCCTTACCCTAACCAGTCCCCTAATCCTAACCCGTACGCTAACACTAAACCATACCCTAACACGTACGCTCACCGTAAACCGTTTTCATACCCTAACCTGTCCCCTAAACCGTCCCCATCCCCATCCCCTAAATCTAACCCTAACCCTAACCCTTACCCGAAGCCTTACCCTAACCCGTCCCCTAATCCTAACCCGTACGCTAACACTAACCCGTACCCTAACACGTACGTTGACCCTAAATTGTTGTCGTACCCTAACCTGTCCCCTAAAGCGTCCCCATCCCCTAACCCTAACCCTAACTCTAACCCTAACCCTAACCCTAACCCTTACCCGAAGCCTTACCCTAACCCGTCCCGTAATCCTAACCTGTACGCTATCACTAACCCATACCCTAACACGAATGTTCACCATAAACCGTTGTCGTACACTAACCTGTCGCCTAAACCGTCCCCGTCCCCTAACCCTAACCCTAACCCTAACCCTAAACCTAACACTTACCCGAAGGCTTACCCTAACCCGTCCCCTAATCCTAACCAGTACGCTAACACTAACCCGGACCCTAACACGTACGCTCACCCTAACCGTTGTTGTACCCTAACCAGTCCGCTAAACCATCCCCGTCCCCTAGCCCTAACCCTAACCCTAACCCTAACCCTAACACTTACCTTTACCCGAAGCCTTACACTAACCCGTCCCGTAATCCTAACCCGAACGCTAACACTAACCCGTACCCTAACACCTACGCTCACCCTAAACCGTTGTCGTACCCTAACCTGTCCCCTGAACCACCCCCATCCCCTAACCCTAAACCTAGCCCTAACCATAACCCTAACCATTAACCGAAGCCTTACCCTAAACCATCACCTAATCCTAACCCGAACGCTAACACTAACCCATACCCTAACATGTACGCTCACCCTAAATCGTTTTCATTACCTAACCTGTGCCATAAACCGTCCCCGTCCCCTAACCTTAACCCTAACCCTAACCCTAACCCTTTCCCGAAGCCTTACGCTAACCTGTCCCCTAATCCTAACCCGTACGCTAACACTAACCCGTACCCTAACACGTACGCTCACCCTAAACGGTTGTCGTACCCTAACCTGTCCCCTAAACCGTCTCCGTCCCCTAACCCTAACCCTAATCCTAACCCTGACCCTAAACCTTACCCGAAGCCTTACCCTAACCCGTCCCCTAATCCTAACCCGTACGCTAACACTAACCCGTACACTAACACGTACGCTCACCCTAAACCGTTGTCGTACCCTATCCTGTCCCCTAAACCTTCCGCGTCCCCTAACCCTAACCCTAACCCTAACCATAACCCTAACCCTTAACCGAATCTTCACCCTAACCCGTCCCCTAATCCTAAACCGTACGCTAACACTAACCCGTACACTAACACGTACGCTCACCCTAAACAGTTGTCGTACCCTAACCTGTCCCCTAAATCGTCCCCTAACCCTAACCCTAACCCTAACCCTAACCCTAACCCTAACCAGTCCGCTAAACCATCCCCATACCCTAGCCCTAACCCTAACCCTAACCCTAACCCTAACACTTACCCTTACCCGAAGCCTTACACTAACCCATCCCGTAATCCTAAACCGAACGCTAACACTAACCCGTACCCTAACACTTACGCTCACACTAAACCGTTGTCGTACCCTAACCTGTCCCCTAAACCATCCCCGTCCCCTAACTCTAAACCTAGTCCTAACCATAACCCTAACCCTTAACCGAAGCCTTACCCTAAACCATCACCTAATCCTAACCCGAACGCTAACACTAACCCTTACCCTAACATGTACGCTCAGCCTAAATCGTTTTCATTACCTAAGCTGTCCCCTGAACCGTCCCCGTCCCCTAACCTTAACCCTAACCCTAACCCTAACCCTAACCCTTTCCCGAAGCCTTACGCTAACCCGTCCCCTAATCCTAACTCGTACGCTAACACTAACCCGTACCCTAACACGTACGCTCACCCTAAACTGTTGTCGTACCCTAACCTGTCCCCTAAAACGTCCCCGTCCCCAACCCTAACCCTAATCCTAACCCTGACCCTAAACCTTACCCGAAGCCTTACCCTAACCCGTCCCCTAATCCTAACCCGTACGCGAACACTAACCCGTACACTAACACGTAGGCTCACCCTAAACCGTTGTCGTACCCTAACCTATCCCCTAAACCATCCCTGTCCCCTAACCCTAAACCTAGCCCTAACAATAACCCTAACCCTTAACCGAAGCCTTACCCTAAACCATCACCTAATCCTAAACCGTACGCTAACACAAACCCGTACCCTAACACGTACGCTCACCCGAAACCATTGTCGTACCCTAACCTGTCCCCTAAACCGTCCCCGTCCCCTAACCCTAACACTAATCCTAAACCTGACCCTAAACCTTACCCGAAGCCTTACCCTAACCCGTCCCCTAATCCTAACCCGTACGCTAACACTAACCCATACACTAACACGTAGGCTCACCCTAAACAGTTGTCGTACCCTAACCTATCCCCTAAACCGTCCCCGTCCCCTAACCCTAACCCAAACCCTAACCCTAACCCTAACCCTTACCCTTACCCGAAGCCTTACCCTAACCCTTCCCCTAATCCTAACCCGTACGCTAACACTAACCCATACACTAAAACGTACGCTCACCGTAAACCGTTTTCATACCCTAACCTGTCCCCTAAACCATCCCCGTCCCCTAACACTTAACCTAACCATAACCATAACCCTAACCCTTAACCGAATCTTTACCCTAAACCGTCCCCTAATCCTAACCCGTACGCTAACACTAACCCGTACCCTAACACCTACGCTCACCCTAAAACGTTGTCGTACCCTAACCTGTCCCATAAACCATCCCCGTCCCCTAACCCTAAACCTAGCCCTAACCATAACCCTAACCCTTAACCGAAGCCTTACCCTAAACCATCACCTAATCCTAACCCGAACACTAACACTAACCCATACCCTAACATGTACGCTCACCCTAAATCGTTTTCATTACCTAACCTGTCCCCTAAACCGTCCCCGTCCCCTAACCTTAACCCTAACCCTAACCCTAACCCTAACCCTTTCCCGAAGCCTTACGCTAACCCGTCACCTAATCCTAACCCGTACGCTAACACTAACCCGTACCCTAACACGTACGCTCACCCTAAACCGTTGTCGTACCCTAACCTGTCCCCTAAACCGTCCCCGTCCCCTAACCCTAACCCTAATCCTAACCCTGACCCTAAACCTTACCCGAAGCCTTACCCTAACCCGTCCCCTAATCCTAACCCGTACGCTAACACTAACCCGTACACTAACACGTACGCTCACCCTAAACCGTTGTCGTACCCTATCCTGTCCCCTAAACCTTCCGCGTCCCCTAACCCTAACCCTAACCCTAACTCTAACCCTAACCCTTACCCGAAGCCTTACCCTAACCCGTCCCCTAATCCTAACCCGTACGCTAACACTAACCCGTACACTAACACGTAGGCTCACCCTAAACCGTTGTCGTACCCTATCCTGTCCCCTAAACCGTCCCCGTCCCCTAACCCTAACCCTAACCCTAACCCTAACCCTTTCCCGAAGCCTTACGCTAACCCGTCCCCTAACCCTAACCCGTACGCTAACACTAACCCGTACCCTAACACGTACGCTCACCCTAAACCGTTGTCGTACCCTATCCTGTCCCCTAAACCGTCCCCGTCCCCTAACCCTAACCCTAATCCTAACCCTGACCCTAAACCTTACCCGAAGCCTTACCCTAACCCGTCACCTAATCCTAACCCGTACGCTAACACTAACCCAAACCCTAACATGTACGCTCACCCTAAATCGTTTTCATTACCTAACCTGTCCCCTAAACCGTCCCCGTCCCCTAAACTTTACCCTAACCCTAACCCCAACCCTAACCCTTTCCCGAAGCCTTACGCTAACCCGTCCCCTAATCCTAAACCGTACGCTAACACTAACCCGTACCCTAACACGTACGCTCACCCAAAACCGTTGTCGTACACTAACCTGTCCCCTAAACCGTCCCTGTCCCCTAACCCTAACCCTAACCCTAACCCTAACCCTAACCCTTACCCGAAGCCTTACCCTAACCCGTCCCCTAATCCTAACCTGTACGCTAACACTAACCCGTACCCTAACACGTACGTTTACCCTAAACTGTTGTCTTACCCTAACCTGGCCCCTAAAGCGTCCCCATCCCCTAACCCTAACCCTAACTCTAACCCTAACCCTAACCCTAACCCTTACCCAAAGCCTTACCCTAACCCGTCCCCTAATCCTAACCTGTACGCTATCACTAACCCATACCCTAACACGAAAGCTCACCATAAACCGTTGTCGTACACTAACCTGTCGCCTAAACCGTCCCCGTCCCCTAACCCTAACCCTAACCCTAACCCTAAACCTAACACTTATCCGAAGGCTTACCCTAACCCGTCCCCTAATCCTAACCCGTACGCTAACACTAACCCGGACCCTAACACGTACGCTCACCCTACACCGTTGTTGTACCCTAACCACTCCGCTAAACCATCCCCGTCCCCTAGCCCTAACCCTAATTCTAACCCTAACCCTAACCCTAACCCTATCTCGAAGCCTTACGCTAACCCGTCCCCTAATCCTAACCCGTACGCTAACACTAACCCGTACACTAACACGTACGCTCACCCTAAACCGTTGTCGTACGCTAACCTCTCCCCTAAACCGTCCCCGTCCCCTAACCCTAACCCTAATCCTAACCCTGACCCTAAACCTTACCCGAAGCCTTACCCTAACCCGTCCCCTAATCCTAACCCGTACGCTAACACTAACCCATACACTAACACGTACGCTCACCCTAAACCGTTGTCGTACCCTAACCTGTCCCCTAAACCATCCCCGTCCCCTAACCCTAAACCTAGTCCTAACCATAACCCTAACCCTTAACCAAAGCCTTACCCTAAACGATCACCTAATCCTAACCCGAACGCTAACACTAACCCATACCCTAACATGTACGCTCACCCTAAATCGTTTTCATTACCTAACCTGTCAACTAAACCGTCCCCGTCCCCTAACCCTAACCCTAACCCTAACCCTAACCCTTACCCGAAGCCTTATGCTAACCCGTCCCCTAATCCTAACCCGTACCCTAACACTAACACGTACCCTAACACGTACGCTCACCCTAAACCGTTGTCATACCCTAACCTGTCCCATGACCCGTCCCCGTCCTCTAACCCTAACCCTAGCCCTAACGCTAACCCTAAACCTTACCCGAAGCCTTACAGTAGCCCGTCCCCTAATCCTAACCCGTATGCTAACCCAAACCGTACCCTAACACGTAGGCTCACCCTAAACCGTTGTCGTACCCTATCCTGTCCCCTAAACCTTCCTCGTCCCCTAACCCTAACCCTAACCCTAACCATAACCCTAACCCTTAACCGAGGCTTTACCCTAACCCGTCCCCTAATCCTAACCCGTACGCTAACACTAACCCATACCCTAACACGTACGCTCACCCTAAACTGTTTTCGTACCCTAACCTGTCCCCAAAACCGTCCCCGTCCCCTAACCCTAACCCTAATCCTAACCCTGACCCTAAACCTTTCCCGAAGCCTTACCCTAACCCGTCCCCTAATCCTAACCCGTACGCTAACACTAACCCGTACACTAACACGTACGCTCACCCTAAACCGTTGTCGTACCCTATCCTGTCCCCTAAACCTTCCGCGTCCCCTAACCCTAACCCTAACCCTAACCATAACCCTAACCCTTAACCGAATCTTTACCCTTACCCGTCCCCTAATCCTAACCCGTACGCTAACACTAACCCGTACCCTAACACGTACGCTCACCATAAACCGTTGTCATACCCTAACCTGTCCCCTAAACCGTCCCCGTCCCCTAACCCTAACCCTAATCCTAACCCTGACCCTAAACCTTACCCGAAGCCTTACCCTAACCCGTCCCCTAATCCTAACCCGTACGCTAACACTAACCCGTACACTAACACGTACGCTCACCCTAAACCGTTGTCGTACCCTATCCTGTCCCCTAAACCGTCCCCGTCCCCTAACCCTAACCCTAACCCTAACCATAACCCTAACCCTTAACCGAATCTTTACCCTAACCCGTCCCCTAATCCTAACCCGTACGCTAACACTAACCCGTACACTAACACGTACGCTCACCCTAAACCGTTGTCGTACCCTATCCTGTCCCCTAAACCTTCCGCGTCCCATAACCCTAACCCTAACCCTAACCATAACCCTAACCCTAACCATAACCCTAACCCTTAACCGAATCTTTACCCTAACCCGTCCCCTAATCCTAACCCGTACGCTAACACTAACCCGTACCCTAACACCTACGCTCACCCTAAACCGTTGTCGTACCCTATCCTGTCCCCTAAACCTTCCGCGTCCCCTAACCCTAACCCTAACCCTAACCATAACCCTAACCCTTAACCGAATCTTTACCCTAACCCGTCCCATAATACTAACCCGTACGCTAACACTAACCCGTACCCTAACACGTATACTCACTCTAAACCGTTGTCGTACCCTAACCTATCCCCTAAACCGTCCCCGTCCCCTAACCCTAACCCTAATCCTAACCCTGACCCTAAACCTTACCCGAAGCCTTACCTTAACCCGTCCCCTAATCCTAACCCGTACGCTAACACTAACCCGTACACTAACACGTACGCTCACCCTAAACCATTGTCGTACCCTATCCTGTCCCCTAAACCTTCCGCGTCCCCTAACCCTAACCCTAACCCTAACCATAACCCTAACCCTTAACCGAATCTTTACCCTAACCCGTCCCCTAATCCTAACCCGTACGCTAACACAAACCCGTACCCTAACACGTACGCTCACCCTAAACCGTTGTCGTACCCTAACCTGTCCCCTAAACCGTCCCCGTCCCCTAACCCTAACCCTAACCCTAACCCTAACCCTTACCCGAAGCCTTATGCTAACCCGTCCGCTAATCCTAACCCGTACGCTAACACTAACACGTACCCTAACACGTACGCTCACCCTAAACCGTTGTCATACCCTAACCTGTCCCCTGAACCGTCCGCGTCCTCTAACCCTAACCCTAGCCCTAACGCTAACCCAAAACCTTACCCGAAGCCTTACAGTAGCCCGTCCCCTAATCGTAACCCGTATGCTAACACTAAACCATACCCTAACACGTAGGCTCACCCTAAACCTTTGTTGTACACTAACCTATCCCCTAAACCGTCCCCGTCCCCTAACCCTAACCCTAACCCTAACCCTAACCCTTACCCGAAGCCTTACCCTAACCCGTCCCCTAATCCTAACCCGTACGCTAACACTAACCCATACCCTAAAACGTACGCTCACCGTAAACCGTTTTCATACCCTAACCTGTCCCCTAAACCGTCCCCGTCACCATCCCCTAACCCTAACCCTAACCCTAACCCTTACCCGAAGCCTTACCCTAACCCGTCCCCTAATCCTAACCCGTACGCTAACACTAACCCGTACCCTAACACGTACGCTCACCCTAAACCGTTGTCGTACCCTAACCTGTCCCCTAAACCATCCCCGTCCCCTAGCCCTAACCGTAATCCAAACCCTGACCCTAAACCTTACCCGAAGCCTTACACTAACCCGTCCGCTAATCCTAACCCGTACGCTAACACAAACCCGTACCCTAACACCTACGCTCACCCTAAACCGTTGTCGTACCCTATCCTGTCCCCTAAACCTTCCGCGTCCCCTAACCCTAACCCCAACCCTAACCATAACCCTAACCCTTAACCGAATCTTTACCCTAACCCGTCCCCTAATCCTAACCCGTATGCTAACACTAACCCGTACCCTAACACGTAGGCTCACCCTAAACTGTTGTCGTACCCTAACCTATCCCCTAAACCGTCCCCGTCCACTAACCCTAACCCTAACCCTAACCCTAACCCTTACCCGAAGCCTTACCCTAACCCGTCCCCTAATCCTAACCCGTACGCTAACACTAACCCATACCCTAACACGTACGCTCACCGTAAACCGTTTTCATACCCTAACCTGTCCCCTAAACCGTCCCCGTCCCCATCCCCTAACCCTAACCCTAACCCTAACCCTTACCCGAAGCCTTACCCTAACAGGTCCCCTAATCCTAACCCGTACGCTAACACTAACCCGTACCCTAACACGTACGTTGACCCTAAACTGTTGTCGTACCCTAACCTGTCCCCTAAAGCGTCCCCGTCCCCTAACCCTAACCCTAACTCTAACCCTAACCCTAACCCTAACCCTTACCCGAAGCCTTACCCTAACCCGTCCCCTAATCCTAACCTGTACGCTATCACTAACCCATACCCTAACACGAAAGCTCACCATAAACCGTTGTCGTACACTAACCTGTCGCCTAAACCGTCCCCGTCCCCTAACCCTAACCCTAACCCTAACCCTAAACCTAACACTTACCCGAAGGCTTACCCTAACCCGTCCCCTAATCCTAACCCGTACCCTAACACTAACCCGGACCCTAACACGTACGCTCACCCTAAACCGTTGTTGTACCCTAACCAGTCCGCTAAACCATCTCCGTCCCCTAACCCTAACCCTAACACTTACCCTTACCCGAAGCCTTACACTAACCCGTCCCGTAAACCTAACCCGAACGCTAACACTAACCCGTACCCTAACACCTACGCTCACCCTAAACCATTGTCGTACCCTAACCTGTCCCCTAAACCATCCCCGTCCCCTAACCCTAAACCTAGCCCTAACCATAACCCTAACCATTAACCGAAGCCTTACCCTAAACCATCACCTAATCCTAACCCGAACGCTAACACTAACCCATACCCTAACATGTACGCTCACCCTAAATCGTTTTCATTACCTAACCTGTGCCCTAAACCGTCCCCGTCCCCTAACCTTAACCCTAACCCTAACCCTAACCGTAACCCTTTCCCGAAGCCTTACGCTAACCGGTCCCCTAATCCTAACCCGTACGCTAACACTAACCCGTACCCTAACACGTACGCTCACCCTATACCGTTGTCGTACCCTAACCTGTCCCCTAAACCGTCTCCGTCCCCTAACCCTAACCCTAATCCTAACCCTGACCCTAAACCTTACCCGAAGCCTTACCCTAACCCGTTCCCTAATCCTAACCCGTACGCTAACACTAACCCGTACACTAACACGTACGCTCACCCTAAACCGTTGTCGTACCCTATCCTGTCCCCTAAACCTTCCGCGTCCCCTAACCCTAACCCTAACCCTAACCATAACCCTAACCCTTAACCGAATCTTTACCCTAACCCGTCCCCTAATCCTAACCCGTACGCTAACACTAACCCGTACACTAACACGTACGCTCACCGTAAACAGTTGTCGTACCCTAACCTGTCCCCTAAACCATCCCCGTCCCCTAACCCTAAACCTACCCCTAACCATAACCCTAACCCTTAACCGAAGCCTTACCCTAAACCATCACCTAATCCTAACCCGAACGCTAACACTAAACCATACCCTAACATGTACGCTCACCCTAAATCGTTTTCATTACCTAACCTGTCCCCTAAACCGTCCCCGTCCCCTAACCCTAACCCTAACCCTAACCCTAACCCTAACCCTTACCCGAAGCCTTACCCTAACCCGTCCCCTAATCCTAACCCGTACGCTAACACTAACCCATACCCTAACACGTACGCTCACCGTAAACCGTTTTCATACCCTAACCTGTCCCCTAAACCGTCCCCGTCCCCATCCCCTAACCCTAACCCTAACCCTAACCCTTACCCGAAGCCTTACCCTAACAGGTCCCCTAATCCTAACCCGTACGTAACACTAACCCGTACCCTAACACGTACGTTGACCCTAAACTGTTGTCGTACCCTAACCTGTCCCCTAAAGCGTCCCCGTCCCCTAACCCTAACCCTAACTCTAACCCTAACCCTAACCCTAACCCTTACCCAAAGCCTTACCCTAACCCGTCCCCTAATCCTAACCTGTACGCTATCACTAACCCATACCCTAACACGAAACCTCACCATAAACCGTTGTCGTACACTAACCTGTCGCCTAAACCGTCCCCGTCCCCTAATCCTAACCCTAACCCTAACCCTAAACCTAACACTTACCCGAAGGCTTACCCTAAACCGTCCCCTAATCCTAACCCGTACGCTAACACTAACCCGGACCCTAACACGTACGCTCACCCTAAACCGTTGTTGTACCCTAAACAGTCCGCTAAACCATCTCCGTCCCCTAGTCCTAACCCTAACCCTAACCCTAACCCTAACATTTACCCTTACCCGAAGCCTTACACTAACCCGTCCCGTAATCCTAACCCGAACGCTAACACTAACCCGTACCCTAACACCTACGCTCACCCTAAACCGTTGTCGTACCCTAACCTGTCCCCTAAACCATCCCCGTCCCCTAACCCTAAACCTAGCCCTAACCATAACCCTAACCATTAACCGAAGCCTTACCCTAAACCATCACCTAATCCTAACACGAACGCTAACACTAACCCATACCCTAACATGTACGCTCACCCTAAATCGTTTTCATTACCTAACCTGTGCCCTAAACCGTCCCCGTCCCCTAACCTTAACCCTAACCCTAACCCTAACCCTAACCCTTTCCCGAAGCCTTACGCTAACCCGTCCCCTAATCCTAACCCGTACGCTAACACTAACCAGTACCCTAACACGTACGCTCACCCTATACCGTTGTCGTACCCTACCCTGTCCCCTAAACCGTCTCCGTCCCCTAACCCTAACCCTAATCCTAACCCTGACCCTAAACCTTACCCGAAGCCTTACCTTAACCCGTCCCCTAATCCTAACCCGTAAGCTAACACTAACCCGTACACTAACACGTACGCTCACCCTAAACCGTTGTCGTACCCTATCCTGTCCCCTAAACCTTCCGCGTCCCCTAACCCTAACCCTAACCCTAACCATAACCCTAACCCTTAACCGAATCTTTACCCTAACCCGTCCCCTAATCCTAACCCGTACGCTAACACTAAACCGTACACTAACACGTACGCTCACCCTAAACAGTTGTCGTACCCTAACCTGTCCCCTAAACCATCCCCGTCCCCTAACCCTAAACCTACCCCTAACCATAACCCTAACCCTTAACCGAAGCCTTACCCTAAACCATCACCTAATCCTAACCCGAACGCTAACACTAACCCATACCCTAACATGTACGCTCACCCTAAATCGTTTTCATTACCTAACCTGTCCCCTGAACCGTCCCCGTCCCCTAACCTTAACCCTAACCCTAACCCTAACCCTAACCCTTTCCCGAAGCCTTACCCTAACCCGTCCCCTAATCCTAACCCGTACGCTAACACTAACCCGTACCGTAACACGTACGCTCACCCTAAACCGTTGTCGTACCCTAACCTGTCCCCTAAACCGTCCCCGTCCTCTAACCCTAACCCTAATCCTAACCCTGACCCTAAACCTTACCCGAAGCCTTACCCTAACCCGTCCCCTAATCCTAACCCGTACGCTAACACTAACCCGTACACTAACACGTACGCTCACCCTAAACCGTTGTCGTACACTATCCTGTCCCCTAAACCTTCCGCGTCCCCTAACCCTAACCCTAACCCTAACCATAACCCTAACCCTTAACCGAATCTTTACCCTAACCCGTCCCCTAATCCTAACCCGTACGCTAACACTAATCCGTACCCTAACACGTACGCTCACCCTAAACCATGGTCGTACCCTAACCTGTCCCCTAAACCGTCCCCGTCCCATAACCCTAACCCTAATCCTAACCCTGACCCTAAACCTTACCCGAAGCCTTACCCTAACCCGTCCCCTAATCCTAACCCGTACGCTAACACTAACCCGTACACTAACATGTACGCTCACCCTAAACCGTTGTCGTACCCTATCCTGTCCCCTAAACCGTCCCCGTCCCCTAACGCTAACCCTAACCCTAACCATAACCCTAACCCTTAACCGAATCTTTGCCCTAACCCGTCACCTAATCCTAACCCGTACGCTAACACTAACCCGTACCCTAACACCTATGCTCACCCTAAACCGTTGTCGTACCCTATCCTGTCCCCTAAACCTTCCGCGTCCCCTAACCCTAACCCTAACCCTAACCATATCCCTAACCCTTAACCGAATCTTTACCCTAACCCGTCCCCTAATCCTAACCCGTACGCTAACACTAACCCGTACACTAACACGTACGCTCACCCTAAACCGTTGTCGTACCCTATCCTGTCCCCTAAACCTTCCGCGTCCCCTAACCCTAACCCTAACCCTAACCATAACCCTAACCCTTAACCGAAACTTTACCCTAACCCGTCCCCTAATCCTAACCCGTACGCTAACACTAACCCATACCCTAACACGTACGCTCACCCTAAACCGTTGTCGTACCCTAAACTGTCCCCTAAACCGTCCCCGTCCCCTAACCCTAACCCTAATCCTAACCCTGACCCTAAACCTTACCCGAAGCCTTTCCCTAACCCGTCCCCTAATCCTAACCCGTACGCTAACACTAACCCGTACACTAACACGTACGCTCACCCTAAACCGTTGTTGTACCCTATCATGTCCCCTAAACCTTCCGCGTCCACTAACCCTAACCCTAACCCTAACCATAACCCTAACCCTTAACCGAATCTTTACCCTAACCCGTCTCCTAATCCTAACCCGTACGCTAACACTAACCCGTACCCTACAACGTACGCACACCCTAAACCGTTGTCGTACCCTAACCTGTCCCCTAAACCGTCCCAGTCTCCTAACCCTAACCCTAATCCTAACCCTGACCCTAAACCTTACCCGAAGCCTTACCCTAACCCGTCCCCTAATCCTAACCCGTACGCTAACACTAACCCGTACACTAACACGTACGCTCACCCTAAACCGTTGTCGTACACTATCCTGTCCCCTAAATCTTCCGCGTCCCCTAACCCTAACCCTAACCCTAACCATAACCCTAACCCTTAACCGAATCTTTACCCTAACCCGTCCCCTAATCCTAACATGTACGCTAACACAAACCCATACCCTAACACGTACGCTCACCCTAAACTGTTGTCGTACCCTAACCTGTCCCCTAAACCGTCCCCGTCCCCTAACGCTAACCCTAACCCTAACCCTAACCCTAACCCTTACCCGAAGCCTTACCCTAACCCGTCCGCTAATCCTAACCCGTACGCTAACACAAACCCGTACTCTAACACGTACGCTCACCCTAAACCGTTGTCGTACCCTAACCTGTCCCCTAAACCGTCCCCGTCCCCTAACCCTAACCCTATTCCTAACCCTGACCCTAAACCTTACCCGAAGCCTTACCCTAACCCGTCCCCTAATCCTAACCCGTACGCTAACACTAACCCGTACACTAACACGTACGCTCACCCTAAACCGTTGTCGTACCCTATCCTGTCCCCTAAACCTTCCGCGTCCCCTAACCCTAACCCTAACCCTAACCATAACCCTAACCCTTAACTGAATCTTTACCCTAACACGTCCCCTAATCCTAACCCGTACGCTAACACTAACCCGTACCCTAACACGTACGCTCACCCTAAACCGTTGTCGTACCCTAACCTGTCCCCTAAACCGTCCCCGTCCCCTAACCCTAACCCTAATCCTAACCCTGACCCTAAACCTTACCCGAAGCCTTACCCTAACCCGTCCCCTAATCCTAACCCTTACGCTAACACTAACCCGTACCCTAACACCTACGCTCACCCTAAACCGTTGTCGTACACTAACCTGTCCCCTAAACCATCCCCGTTCCCTAACCCTAAACCTAGACCTAACAATAACCCTAACCCTTACCCGAAGCCTTACCCTAACCCGTCCGCTAATCCTAACCCGTACGCTAACACAAACCCGTACCCTAACACGTACGCTCACCCTAAACCGTTGTCGTACCCTAACCTGTCCCCTAAACCGTCCCCGTCCCGTAACCCTAACCCTAACCCTAACCCTAACCCTTACCCGAAGCCTTATGCTAACCCGTCCGCTAATCCTAACCCGTACGCTAACACTAACACGTACCCTAACACGTACGCTCACCCTAAACCGTTGTCATACCCTAACCTGTCCCCTGAACCGTCCCCGTCCTCTAACCCTAACCCTAGCCCTAACGCTAACCCTAAACCTTACCCGAAGCCTTACAGTAGCCCGTCCCCTAATCCTAACCCGTATGCTAACACTAACCCGTACCCTAACACGTAGGCTCACCCTAAACCGTTGTCGTACACTAACCTATCCCCTAAACCGTCCCCGTCCCCTAACCCTAACCCTAACCCTAACCCTAACCCTAACCCTTACCCGAAGCCTTACCCTAACCCGTCCCCTAATCCTAACCCGTACGCTAACACTAACCCATACCCTAACACGTACGCTCACCGTAAACCGTTTTCATACCCTAACGTGTCCCCTAAACCGTCCCCGTCCCCATCCCCTAACCCTAACCCTAACCCTAACCCTTACCCGAAGCCTTACCCTAACCCGTACCCTAATCCTAACCCGTACGCTAACACTAACCCGTACCCTAACACGTACGCTCACCCTAAACCGTTGTCGTACCCTCACCTGTCCCCTAAACCATCCCCGTCCCCTAACCCTAACCGTAATCCTAACCCTGACTCTAAACCTTACCCGAAGCCTTACCCTAACCCGTCCGCTAATCCTAACCCGTACGCTAACACAAACCCATACCCTAACACCTACGCTCACCCTAAATCATTGTCGTACCCTATCCTGTCCCCTAAACTTTCCGCATCCCCTAACCCTAACCCTAACCCTAACCATAACCCTAACCCTTAACCGAATCTTTACCCTAACCCGTCCCCTAATCCTAACCCGTACGCTAACACTAACCCGTACCCTAACACCTACGCTCACCCTAAACTGTTGTCGTACCCTAACCTGTCCCCTATACCGTCCCCGTCCCCTAACCCTAACCCTAATCTTAAACCTGACCCTAAACCTTACCCGAAGCCTTACCCTAACCCGTCCCCTAATCCTAAACCGTACGCTAACACTAACCCGTACACTAACACGTACGCTCACCCTAAACCGTTGTCGTACCCTATCCTGTCCCCTAAACCTTCCGCGTCCCCTAACCCTAACCCTAACCATAACCCTAACCCTTAACCGAATCTTTACCATAACCCGTCCCCTAATCCTAACCCGTACGCTAACACTAACCCGTACCCTAACACGTACGCTCACCCTAAACCGTTGTCGTACCCTAACCTGTCCCCTAAACCGTCCCCGTCCCCTAACCCTAACCCTAATCCTAACCCTGACCCTAAACCTTACCCGAAGCCTTACCCTAACCCGTCCCCTAATCCTAACCCGTACGCTAACACTAACCCGTACACTAACACGTACGCTCACCCTAAACCGTTGTCGTACCCTATCCTGTCCCCTAAACCTTCCGCGTCCCCTAACCCTAACCCTAACCCTAACCCTAACCCTAACCATAACCCTAACCCTTAACTGAAACTTTACCCTAACCCGCCCCTAATCCTAACCCGTACGCTAACACTAACCCGTACCCTACAACGTACGCACACCCTAAAACGTTGTCGTACCCTAACCTGTCCCCTAAACCGTCCCCGTCTCCTAACCCTAACCCTAATCCTAACCCAGACCCTAAACCTTACCCGAAGCTTTACCCTAACCCGTCCCCTAATCCTAACCCGTACGCTAACACTAACCCGTACACTAACACGTACGCTCACCCTAAACCTTTGCCGTACCCTATCCTGTACCCTAAACCGTCCCCGTCCCCTAACCCTAACCCTAACACTAACCATCACCCTAACCCTTAACCGAATCTTTACCCTAACCCGTCCCCTAATCCTAACCCGTACGCTAACACTAACCCGTACACTAACACGTACGCTCACCCTAAACCGTTGTCGTACACTATTCTGTCCCCTAAATCTTCCGCGTCCCCTAACCCTACCCCTAACCCTAACCATAACCCTAACCCTTAACCGAATCTTTACCCTAACCCGTCCCCTAATCCTCACATGTACGCTAACACAAACCCATACCCTAACACGTACGCTCACCCTAAACCGTTGTCGTACCCTAACCTGTCTCCTAAACCGTCCCCTTCCCCTAACGCTAACCCTAACCCTAACCCTAACCCTAACCCTTACCCGAAGCCTTACCCTAACCCGTCCGCTAATCCTAACCCGTACGCTAACACAAACCCGTACTCTAACACGTACGCTCACCCTAAACCGTTGTCGTACCCTAACCTGTCCCCTAAACCGTCCCCGTCCCCTAACCCTAACCCTAATCCTAACCCTGACCCTAAACCTTACCCGAAGCCTTACCCTAACCCGTCCCCTAATCCTAACCCGTACGCTAACACTAACCCGTACACTAACACGTACGCTCACCCTAAACCGTTGTCGTACCCTATCCTGTCCCCTAAACCTTCCGCGTCCCCTAACCCTAACCCTAACCCTAACCATAACCCTAACCCTTAACCGAATCTTTACCCTAACCCGTCCCCTACTCCTAACCCGTACGCTAACACTAACCCGTACCCTAACACGTACGCTCACCCTAAACCGTTGTCATACCCTAACCTGTCCCCTGAACCGTCCCCGTCCTCTAACCCTAACCCTAGCCCTAACGCTAACCCTAAACCTTACCCGAAGCCTTACAGTAGCCCGTCCCCTAATCCTAACCCGTATGCTAACACTAACCCGTACCCTAACACATAGGCTCACCCTAAACCGTTGTCGTACACTAACCTATCCCCTAAACCGTCCCCGTCCCCTAACCCTAACCCTAACCCTAACCCTAACCCTAACCCTTACCCGAAGCCTTACCCTAACCCGTCCCCTAATCCTAACCCGTACACTAACACTAACCCGTACACTAACACGTACGCTCACCCTAAACCGTTGTCGTACCCTATCCTGTCCCCTAAACCTTCCGCGTCCACTAACCCTAACCCTAACCATAACCCTAACCCTTAACCGAATCTTTACCATAACCCGTCCCCTAATCCTAACCCGTACGCTAACACTAACCCGTACCCTAACACGTACGCTCACCCTAAACCGTTGTCGTACCCTAACCTGTCCCCTAAACCGTCCCCGTCCCCTAACCCTAACCCTAATCCTAACCCTGACCCTAAACCTTACCCGAAGCCTTACCCTAACCCGTCCCCTAATCCTAACCCGTACGCTAACACTAACCCGTACACTAACACGTACGCTCACCCTAAACCGTTGTCGTACCCTATCCTGTCCCCTAAACCTTCCGCGTCCCCTAACCCTAACCCTAACCCTAACCATAACCTAACCCTTAACCGAATCTTTACCCTAACCCGTCCCCTAATCCTAACCCGTACGTTAACACAAACCCGTACCCTAACACGTACGCTCACCCTAAACCGTTGTCGTACCCTAACCTGTCCCCTAAACCGTCCCCGTCCCCTAACGCTCACCCTAACCCTAACCCTAACCCTAACCCTTACCCGAAGCCTTACCCTAACCCGTCTGCTAATCCTAACGCATACGCTAACACAAACCCGTACCCTAACACCTACGCTCACCCTAAACCGTTGTCGTACCCTAACCTGTCCCCTAAACCGTCCCCGTCCTCTAACCCTAACCCTAGCTCTAACGCTAACCCTAAACCTTACCCGAAGCCTTACAGTAGCCCGTCCCCTAATCCTAACCCGTATGCTAACACTAACCCGTACCCTAACACGTAGGCTCACCCTAAACCGTTGTCGTACCCTAACCTATCCCCTAAACCGTCCCCGTCCCCTAACCCTAACCCTAACCCTAACCCTAACCCTAACCCTTACCTGAAGGCTTACCCTAACCCGTCCCCTAATCCTAACCCGTACGCTAACACTAACCCATACCCTAACACGTACGCTCACCGTAAACCGTTTTCATACCCTAACCTGTCCCCTAAACCGTCCCCATCCCCATCCCCTAACCCTAACCCTAACCCTTAGCCGAAGCCTTACCCTAACATGTCCCCTAATCCTAACCCGTACGCTAACACTAACCCGTACCCTAACACGTACGTTGACCCTAAACTGTTGTCGTACCCTAACCTGTCCCCTAAAGCGTCCCCGTCCCCTAACCCTAACCCTAACTCTAACCCTAACCCTAACCCTAACCCTTACCCGAAGCCTTACCCTAACCCGTCCCCTAATCCTAACCTGTACGCTATCACTAACCCATACCCTAACACGAAAGCTCACCATAAACCGTTGTCGTACCCTATCCTGTCCACTAAACCTTCCGCGTCCCCTAACCCTAACCCTAACCCTAACCATAACTATAACCCTTAACCGAATCTTTACCCTTACCCGTCCCCTAATCCTAACCCGTACGCTAACACTAACCCGTACACTAACACGTACGCTCACCCTAAACCGTTGTCGTACCCTATCCTGTCCCCTAAACCTTCCGCGTCCCCTAACCCTAACCCTAACCATAACCCTAACCCTTAACCGAAACTTTACCCTAACCCGTCCCCTAATCCTAACCCGTACGCTAACACTAAGCCGTACCCTAAAACGTACGCTCACCCTAAACCGTTGTCGTACCCTAACCTGTCCCCTAAACCGTCCCCGTCCCCTAAACCTAACCTTAATCCTAACCCTGACCCTAAACCTTACCCGAAGCCTTTCCCTAACCCGTCCCCTAATCCTAACCCGTACGCTAACACTAACCCGTACACTAACACGTACGCTCACCCTAAACCATTGTTTTACCCTATCATGTCCCCTAAACCTTCCGTGTCCACTAACCCTAACCCTAACACTAACCATAACCCTAACCCTTAACCGAATCTTTACCCTAACCCGTCACCTAATCCTAACCCGTACGCTAACACTAACCCGTACCCTACAACGTACGCACACCCTAAAACGTTGTCGTACCCTAACCTGTCCCCTAAACAGTCCCCGTCTCCTAACCCTAACCCTAATCCTAACCCTGACCCTAAACCTTACCCGAAGCCTTACCCTAACCCGTCCCCTAATCCTAACCCGTACGCTAACACTAACCCGTACACTAACACGTACGCTCACCCTAAACCGTTGCCGTACCCTATCCTGTACCCTAAACCGTCCCCGTCCCCTAACCCTAACCCTAACCCTAACCATCACCCTAACCCTTAACCGAAACTTTACCCTAACCCGTCCCCTAATCCTAACCCGTACGCTAACACTAACCCGTACACTAACACGTACGCTCACCCTAAACCGTTGTCGTACACTATCCTGTCCCCTAAATCTTCCGCGTCCCCTAACCCTAACCCTAACCCTAACCATAGCCCTAACCCTTAACCGAATCTTTACCCTAACCCGTCCCCTAATCCTAACATGTACGCTAACACAAACCCATACCCTAACACGTACGCTCACCCTAAACCGTTGTCGTACCCTATCCTGTCCCCTAAACCGTCCCCGTCCCCTAACCCTAACACTAACCCTAACCATAACCCTAACACTTACCCGAAGCCTTACCCTAACCCGTCCGCTAATCCTAATCCGTACGCTAACACAAACCCGTACTCTAACACGTACGCTCACCCTAAACCGTTGTCGTACCCTAACCTGTCCCCTAAACCGTCCCCGTCCCCTAACCCTAACCCTAATCCTAACCCTGACCCTAAACCTTACCCGAAGCCTTACCCTAACCCGTCCCCTAATCCTAACCCGTACGCTAACACTAACCCGTACAGTAACACGTACGCTCACCCTAAACCGTTGTCGTACCCTATCCTGTCCCCTAAACCTTCCGCGTCCCCTAACCCTAACCCTAACCCTAACCATAACCCTAACCTTTAACCGAATCTTTACCCTAACCCGTCCCCTACTCCTAACCCGTACGCTAACACTAACCCGTACCCTAACAGGTACGCTCACCCTAAACCGTTGTCGTACCCTAAACTGACCCCTAAACCGTCCCCATCCCCTAACCCTAACCCTAATCCAAACACTGACCCTAAACCTTACCCGAAGCCTTACCCTAACCCGTCCCCTAATCCTAACCCGTACGCTAACACTGACCCGTACACTAACACGTACGCTCATCCTAAACCGTTGTCGTACCCTATCCTGTCCCCTAAACTTTCCGCGTCCCCTAACCCTAACCCTAACCCTAACCATAACCCTAACCCTTAACTGAATCTTTACCCTAACCCGTCCCCTAATCCTAACCCGTACGCTAACACTAACCCGTACCCTAACATGTATGCTCACCCTAAACCGTTGTCGTACCCTAAACTGTCCCCTAAACCGTCCCCGTCCCCTAACCCTAACCCTAACCCTAACTCTAACCCTAACCCTTACCCGAAGCCTTACCCTAACCCGTCCGCTAATCCTAACCCGTACGCTAACACAAACCCGTACCCTAACACCTACGCTCACCCTAAACCGTTGTCGTACCCTAACCTGTCCCCTAAACCGTCCCCGTCCTCTAACCCTAACCCTAGCCCTAACGCTAACCCTAAACCTTACCCGAAGCCTTACAGTAGCCCGTCCCCTAATCCTAACCCGTATGCTAACACTAACCCGTACCCTAACACGTAGGCTCACCCTAAACCGTTGTCGTACCCTAACCTATCCCCTAAACCGTCCCCGTCCCCTAACCCTAACCCTAACCCTAACCCTAACCCTAACCCTTACCCGAAGGCTTACCCTAACCCGTCCCCTAATCCTAACCCATACGCTAACACTAACCCATACCCTAACACGTACGCTCACCGTAAACCGTTTTCATACCCTAACCTGTCCCCTAAACCGTCCCCGTCCCCATCCCCTAACCCTAACCCTAACCCTAACCCTTAGCCGAAGCCTTACCCTAACATGTCCCCTAATCCTAACCCGTACGCTAACACTAACCCGTACCCTAACACGTACGTTGACCCTAAACTGTTGTCGTACCCTAACCTGTCCCCTAAAGCGTCCCCATCCCCTAACCCTAACCCTAACTCTAACCCTAACCCTAACCCTAACCCTTACCCGAAGCCTTACCCTAACCCGTCCCCTAATCCTAACCTGTACGCTATCACTAACCCATACCCTAACACGAAAGCTCACCATAAACCGTTGTCGTACCCTATCCTGTCCCCTAAACCTTCCGCGTCCCCTAACCCTAACCCTAACCATAACCCTAACCCTTAACCGAATCTTTACCCTAACCCGTCCCCTAATCCTAACCCGTACGCTAACACTAACCCGTACACTAACACGTACGCTCACCCTAAACCGTTGTCGTACCCTATCCTGTCCCCTAAACCTTCCGCGTCCCCTAACCCTAACCCTAACCATAACCCTAACCCTTAACCGAAACTTTACCCTAACCCGTCCCCTAATCCTAACCCGTACGCTAACACTAACCCATACCCTAACACGTACGCTCACCCTAAACCATTGTCGTACCCTAACCTGTCCCCTAAACCGTCCCCGTCCCCTAACCCTAACCCTAATCCTAACCCTGACCCTAAACCTTACCCGAAGCCTTTCCCTAACCCGTCCCCTAATCCTAACCCGTACGCTAACAGTAACCCGTACACTAACACGTACGCTCACCCTAAACCGTTGTTGTACCCTATCATGTCCCCTAAACCTTCCGCGTCCACTAACCCTAACCCTAACCCTAACCATAACCCGAACCCTTAACCGAATCTTTACCCTAACCCGTCCCCTAATCCTAATCCGTACGCTAACACTAACCCGTACCCTACAACGTACGCACACCCTAAAACGTTGTCGTACCCTAACCTGTCCCCTAAACCGTCCCCGTCTCCTAACCCTAACCCTAATCCTAACCCTGACCCTAAACCTTACCCGAAGCCTTACCCTAACCCGTCCCCTAATCCTAACCCGTACGCTAACACTAACCCGTACACTAACACGTACGCTCACCCTAAAACGTTGCCGTACCCTATCCTGTACCCTAAACCGTCCCCGTCCCCTAACCCTAACCCTAACCCTAACCATCACCCTAACCCTTAACCGAATCTTTACCCTAACCCGTCCCCTAATCCTAACCCGTACGCTAACACTAACCCGTACACTAACACGTACGCTCACCCTAAACCGTTGTCGTACACTATCCTGTCCCCTAAATCTTCCGCGTCCCCTAACCCTAACCCTAACCCTAACCATAACCCTAACCCTTAACCGAATCTTTACCCTAACCCGTCCCCTAATCCTAACATGTACGCTAACACAAACCCATACCCTAACACGTACGCTCACCCTAAACCGTTGTCGTACCCTAACCTGTCCCCTAAACCGTCCCCGTCCCCTAACGCTAACCCTAACCCTAACCCTAACCCTAACCCTTACCCGAAGCCTTACCCTAACCCGTCCGCTAATCCTAACCCGTACGCTAACACAAGCCCGTACTCTAACACGTACGCTCACCCTAAACCGTTGTCGTACCCTAACCTGTCCCCTAAACCGTCCCCGTCCCCTAACCCTAACCCTAATCCCACCCTGACCCTAAACCTTACCCAAAGCCTTACCCTAACCCGTCCCCTAATCCTAACCCGTACGCTAACACTAACCCGTACACTAACACGTACGCTCACCCTAAACCGTTGTCGTACCCTATCCTGTCCCCTAAACCTTCCGCGTCCCCTAACCCTAACCCTAACCATAACCATAACCCTAACCCTTAACCGAATCTTTACCCTAACCCGTCCCCTACTCCTAACCCGTACGCTAACACTAACCCGTACCCTAACACGTACGCTCACCCTAAACCGTTGTCGTACCCTAAACTGTCCCCTAAACCGTCCCCATCCCCTAACCCTAACCCTAATCCAAACACTGACCCTAAACCTTACCCGAAGCCTTACCCGAACCCGTCCCCTAATCCTAACCCGTACGCTAACACTGACCCGTACACTAACACGTACGCTGACCCTAAACCGTTGTCGTACCCTATCCTGTCCCCTAAACCTTCCGCATCCCCTAACCCTAACCCTAACCCTAACCATAACCCTAACCCTTAACTGAATCTTTACCCTTACCCGTCCCCTAATCCTAACCCGTACGCTAACACTAACCCGTAACCTAACATGTACGCTCACCCTAAACCGTTGTCGTACCCTAACCTGTCCCCTAAACCGTCCCCGTCCCCTAACCCTAACCCTAACCCTAACCCTAACCCTAACCCTTACCCGAAGCCTTATGCTAACCCGTCCGCTAATCCTAACCCGTACGCTAACACTAACTCGTACCCTAACACGTACGCTCAGCCTAAACCGTTGTCATACCCTAACCTGTCCCCTGAACCGTCCCCGTCCTCTAACCCTAACCCTAGCCCTAACGCTAACCCTAAACCTTACCCGAAGCCTTACAGTAGCCCGTCCCCTAATCCTAACCCGTATGCTAACACTAACCCGTACCCTAACACGTAGGCTCACCCTAAACCGTTGTCGTACACTAACCTATCCCCTAAACCGTCCCCGTCCCCTAACCCTAACCCTAACCCTAACCCTAAACCTAACCCTTACCCGAAGCCTTAACCTAACCCGTCCCCTAATCCTAACCCGTACGCTAACACTAACCCATACCCTAACACGTACGCTCACCGTAAACCGTTTTCATACCCTAACCTGTCCCCTAAACCGTCCCCGACCCCATCCCCTAACCCTAACCCTAACCCTAACCCTTACCCGAAGCCTTACCCTAAACCGTCCACTAATCCTAACCCGTACGCTAACACTAACCCGTACCCTAACACGTACGCTCACCCTAAACCGTTGTCGTACCCTAACCTGTCCCCTAAACCATCCCCGTCCCCTAACCCTAACCGTAATCCTAACCCTGACTCTAAACCTTACCCGAAACCTTACCCTAACCCGTCCGCTAATCCTAACCCGTACGCTAACACAAACCCGTACCCTAACACCTACGCTCACCCTAAACCGTTGTCGTACCCTATCCTGTCCCCTAAACTTTCCGCGTCCCCTAACCCTAACCCTAACCCTAACCATAACCCTAACCCTTAACCGAATCTTTACCCTAACCCGTCCCCTAATCCTAACCCGTACGCTAACACTAACCCGTACCCTAACACGTACGCTTACCCTAAACTGTTGTCATACCCTAACCTGTCCCCTAAACCGTCCCCGTCCCCTAACCCTAACCCTAATCCTAACCCTGACCCTAAACCTTACCCGAAGCCTTACCCTAACCCGTCCCCTAATCCTAACCCGTACGCTAACACTAACCCATACACTAACACGTACGCTCACCCTAAACCGTTGTCGTACCCTATCCTGTCCCCTAAACCTTCCGCGTCCCCTAACCCTAACCCTAACCATAACCCTAACCCTTAACCGAATCTTTACCATAACCCGTCCCCTAATCCTAACCCGTACGCTAACACTAACCCGTACCCTAACACGTACGCTCACCCTAAACCGTTGTCGTACGCTAACCTGTCCCCTAAACCGTCCCCGTCCCCTAACCCTAACCCTAATCCTAACCCTGACCCTAAACCTTACCCGAAGCCTTACCCTAACCCGTCCCCTAATCCTAACCCGTACGCTAACACTAACCCGTACACTAACACGTACGCTCACCCTAAACCGTTGTCGTACCCTATCCTGTCCCCTAAACCTTCCGCGTCCCCTAACCCTAACCCTAACCCTAACCATAACCTAACCCTTAACCGAATCTTTACCCTAACCCGTCCCCTAATCCTAACCCGTACGCTAACACAAACCCGTACCCTAACACGTACGCTCACCCTAAACCGTTGTCGTACCCTAACCTGTCCCCTAAACCGTCCGCGTCCCCTAACGCTAACCCTAAACCTAACCCTAACCCTAACCCTTACCCGAAGCCTTACCCTAACCCGTCCGCTAATCCTAACCCGCACGCTAACACAAACCCGTACCCTAACACGTACGCTCACCCTAAACCTTTGTCGTACCCTAACCTGTCCCCTAAACCGTCCCCGTCCTCTAATCCTAACCCTAGCCCTAACGCTAACCCTAAACCTTACCCAAAGCCTTACAGTAGCCCGTCTCCTAATCCTAACCCGTATGCTAACACTAACCCGTACCCTAACACGTAGGCTCACCCTAAACCGTTGTCGTACCCTAACCTATCCCCTAAACCGTCCCCGTCACCTAACCCTAACCCTAACCCTAACCCTAACCCTTACCCGAAGCCTTACCCTAACCCGTCCCCTAATCCTAACCCATACTCTAACACTAACCCATACCCTAACACGTACGCTCACCGTAAACCGTTTTCATACCCTAACCTGTCCCCTAAACCGTCCCCGTCCCCATCCCCTAACCCTAACCCTAACCCTAACCCTTAGCCGAAGCCTTACCCTAACATGTCCCCTAATCCTAATCCGTACGCTAACATTAACCCGTACCCTAACACGTACGTTGACCCTAAACTGTTGTCGTACCCTAACCTATCCCCTAAAGCGTCCCCGTCCCCTAACCCTAACCCTAACTCTAACCCTAACCCTAAACCTACCCCTTACCCGAAGCCTTACCCTAACCCGTCCCCTAATCCTAACCTGTACGCTATCACTAACCCATACCCTAACACGAAAGCTCACCATAAACCGTTGTCGTACACTAACCTGTCGCCTAAACCGTCCCCGTCCCCTAACCCTAACCCTAACCCTAACCCTAAACCTAACACTTACCCGAAGGCTTACCCTAACCCGTCCCCTAATCCTAACCCGTACGCTAACACTAACCCGGACCCTAACATGTACGCTCACCCTAAACCGTTGTTGTACCCTAACCAGTCCGCTAAACCATCCCCGTCCCCTAGCCCTAACTCTAACCCTAACCCTAACCCTAACACTTACCCTTACCCGAAGCCTTACACTAACCCGTCCCGTAATCCTAACCCGAACGCTAACACTAACCCGTACCCTAACACCTACGCTCACCCTAAACCGTTGTCGTACCCTAACCTGTCCCCTAAACCATCCCCGTCCCCTAACCCTAAACCTAGCCCTAACCATAACCCTAACCATTAACTGAAGCCTTACCCTAAACCATCACCTAATCCTAACCCGAACGCTAACACTAACCCATACCCTAACATGTACGCTCACCCTAAATCGTTTTCATTACCTAACCTGTGCCCTAAACCGTCCCCGTCCCCTAACCTTAACCCTAACCCTAACCCTAACCCTAACCCTTTCCCGAAGCCTTACGCTAACCCGTCCCCTAATCCTAACCCGTACGCTAACACTAACCCGTACCCTAACACGTACACTCACCCTAAACCGTTGTCGTACCCTAACCTGTCCCCTAAACCGTCCCCGTCCGCTAACCCGAACCCTAATCCTAACCCTGACCCTAAACCTTACCCGAAGCCTTACCCTAACCCGTCCCCTAATCCTAACCCGTACGCTAACACTAACACGTACCCTAACACGTACACTCACCCTAAACCTTTGTCATACCCTAACCTGTCCCCTGAACCGTCCCCGTCCTGTAACCCTAACCCTAGCCCTAACGCTAAGCCTAAACCTTACCCGAAGCCTTACAGTAGCCCGTCCCCTAATCCTAACCCGTATGCTAACAATAACCCGTACCCTAACACGTAGGCTCACCCTAAACCGTTGTCGTACCCTCAACTGTCCCCTAAACCGTCCCCGTCCCCTAACCCTAACCCTAACCCTAACCCTAACCCTAACCCTTACCCGAAGCCTTACACTAACCCGTCCGCTAATCCTAACCCGTACGCTAACACAAACCCGTACCCTAACACCTACGCTCACCCTAAACTGTTGTCGTACCCTAACCTGTCCCCTAAACCGTCCCCGTCCTCTAACCCTAACCCTAGCCCTAACGCTAACCCTAAACCTTACCCGAAGCCTTACAGTAGCCCGTCCCCTAATCCTAACCCGTATGCTAACACTAACCCGTACCCTAACACGTAGGCTCACCCTAAACCGTTGTCGTACCCTAACCTATCCCCTAAACCGTCCCCGTCCCCTAACCCTAACCCTAACCCTAACCCTAACCCTTACCCGAAGGCTTACCCTAACCCGTCCCCTAATCCTAACCCATACGCTAACACTAACCCATACCCTAACACGTACGCTCACCGTAAACCGTTTTCATACCCTAACCTGTCCCCTAAACCGTCCCCGTCCCCATCCCCTAACCCTAACCCTAACCCTAACCCTTAGCCGAAGCCTTACCCTAACATGTCCCCTAATCCTAACCCGTACGCTAACACTAACCCGTACCCTAACACGTACGTTGACCCTAAACAGTTGTCGTACCCTAACCTGTCCCCTAAACCGTCCCCGTCCCCTAACCCTAACCCTAATCCTAAACCTGACCCTAAACCTTACCCGAAGCCTTTCCCTAACCCGTCCCCTAATCCTAACCCGTACGCTAACACTAACCCGTACACTAACACGTACGCTCACCCTAAACCGTTGTTGTACACTATCATGTCCCCTAAACCTTCCGCGTCCACTAACCCTAACCCTAACCCTAACCATAACCCTAACCCTTAACCGAATCTTTACCCTAACCCGTACCCTAATCCTAATCCGTACGCTAACACTAACCCGTACCCTACAACGTACGCACACCCTAAAACATTGTCGTACCCTAACCTGTCCCCTAAACCGTCCCCGTCTCCTAACCCTAACCCTAATCCTAACCCTGACCCTAAACCTTACCCGAAGCCTTACCCTAACCCGTCCCCGTCTCCTAACCCGTACGCTAACACTAACCCGTACACTAACACGTACGCTCACCCTAAACCGTTGTCGTACACTATCCTGTCCCCTAAATCTTCCGCGTCCCCTAACCCTAACCCTAACCCTAACCATAACCCTAACCCTTAACCGAATCTTTACCCTAACCCGTCCCCTAATCCTAACATGTACGCTAACACAAACCCATACCCTAACACGTACGCTCACCCTAAACCGTTGTCGTACCCTAACCTGTCCCCTAAACCGTCCCCGTCCCCTAACGCTAACCCTAACCCTAACCCTAACCCTAACCCTTACCCGAAGCCTTACCCTAACCCGTCCGCTAATCCTAACCCGTACGCTAACACAAACCCGTACACTAACACGTACGCTCACCCTAAACCGTTGTCGTACCCTAACCTGTCCCCTAAACCGTCCCCGTCCCCTAACCCTAACCCTAATCCCACCCTGACCCTAAACCTTACCCAAAGCCTTAGCCTAACCCGTCCCCTAATCCTAACCCGTACGCTAACACTAACCCGTACACTAACACGTACGCTCACCCTAAACCGTTGTCGTACCCTATCCTGTCCCCTAAACCTTCCGCGTCCCCTAACCCTAACCCTAACCATAACCATAACCCTAACCCTTAACCGAATCTTTACCCTAACCCGTCCCCTACTCCTAACCCGTACGCTAACACTAACCAGTACCCTAACACGTACGCTCACCCTAAACCGTTGTCGTACCCTAAACTGTCCCCTAAACCGTCCCCATCCCCTAACCCTAACCCTAATCCAAACACTGACCCTAAACCTTACCCGAAGCCTTAACCGAACCCGTCCCCTAATCCTAACCCGTACGCTAACACTGACCCGTACACTAACACGTACGCTCACCCTAAACCGTTGTCGTACCCTATCCTGTCCCCCAAACCTTCCGCGTCCCCTAACCCTAACCCTAACCCTAACCATAACACTAACCCTTAACTGAATCTTTACCCTAACCCGTCCCCTAATCCTAACCCGTACGCTAACACTAACCCGTAACCTAACATGTACGCTCACCCTAAACCGTTGTCGTACCCTAACCTGTCCCCTAAACCGTCCCCGTCCCCTAACCCTAACCCTAACCCTAACCCTAACCCTAACCCTTACCCGAAGCCTTATGCTAACCCGTCCGCTAATCCTAACCCGTACGCTAACACTAACTCGTACCCTAACACGTACGCTCAGCCTAAACCGTTGTCATACCCTAACCTGTCCCCTGAACCGTCCCCGTCCTCTAACCCTAACCCTAGCCCTAACGTTAACCCTAAACCTTACCCGAAGCCTTACAGTAGCCCGTCCCCTAATCCTAACCCGTATGCTAACACTAACCCGTACCCTAACACGTAGGCTCACCCTAAACCGTTGTCGTACACTAACATATCCCCTAAACCGTCCCCGTCCCCTAACCCTAACCCTAACCCTAACCCTATCCCTAACCCTTACCCGAAGCCTTAACCTAACCCGTCCCCTAATCCTAACCCGTACGCTAACACTAACCCATACCCTAACACGTACGCTCACCGTAAACCGTTTTCATACCCTAACCTGTCCCCTAAACCGTCCCCGACCCCATCCCCTAACCCTAACCCTTACCCTAACCCTTACCCGAAGCCTTACCCTAACCCGTACCCTAATCCTAACCCGTACGCTAACACTAACCCGTACCCTAACACGTACGCTCAACCTAAACCGTTGTCGTACCCTAACCTGTCCCCTAAACCATCCCCGTCCCCTAACCCTAACCGTAATCCTAACCCTGACTCTAAACCTTACCCGAAGCCTTACCCTAACCCGTCCGCTAATCCTAACCCGTACGCTAACACAAACCCGTACCCTAACACCTACGCTCACCCTAAACCGTTGTCGTACCCTATCCTGTCCCCTAAAGTTTCCGCATCCCCTAACCCTAACCCTAACCCTAACCATAACCCTAACCCTTAACCGAATCTTTACCCTAACCCGTCCCCTAATCCTAACCCGTACGCTAACACTAACCCGTACCCTAACACGTACGCTCACCCTAAACTGTTGTCATACCCTAACCTGTCCCCTAAACCGTCCCCGTCCCCTAACCCTAACCCTAATCCTAACCCTGACCCTAAACCTTACCCGAAGCCTTACCCTAACCTGTCCCCTAATCCTAACCCGTACGCTAACACTAACCCATACACTAACACGTACGCTCACCCTAAACCGTTGTCGTACCCTATCCTGTCCCCTAAACCTTCCGCGTCCCCTAACCCTAACCCTAACCATAACCCTAACCCTTAACCGAATCTTTACCATAACCCGTCCCCTAATCCTAACCCGTACGCTAACACTAATCCGTACCCTAACACGTACGCTCACCCTAAACCGTTGTCGTACGCTAACCTGTCCCCTAAACCGTCCCCGTCCCCTAACCCTAACCCTAATCCTAACCCTGACCCTAAACCTTACCCGAAGCCTTACCCTAACCCGTCCCCTAATCCTAACCCGTACGCTAACACTAACCCGTACACTAACACGTACGCTCACCCTAAACCGTTGTCGTACCCTATCCTGTCCCCTAAACCTTCCGCGTCCCCTAACCCTAACCCTAACCCTAACCATAACCTAACCCTTAACCGAAACTTTACCCTAACCCGTCCCCTAATCCTAACCCGTACGCTAACACAAACCCATACCCTAACACGTACGCTCACCCTAAACCGTTGTCGTACCCTAACCTGTCCCCTAAACCGTCCCCGTCCCCTAACGCTAACCCTAACCCTAACCCTAACCCTAACCCTTACCCGAAGCCTTACCCTAACCCGTCCCCTAATCCTAACCCATACGCTAACACTAACACATACCCTAACACGTACGCTCACCGTAAACCGTTTTCATACCCTAACCTGTCCCCTAAACCGTCCCCGTCCCCATCCCCTAACCCTAACCCTAACCCTAACCCTAACCCTTAGCCGAAGCCTTACCCTAACATGTCCCCTAATCCTAACCCGTACGCTAACATTAACCCGTACCCTAACATGTACGTTGACCCTAAACTGTTGTCGTACCCTAACCTATCCCCTAAAGCGTCCCCGTCCCCTAACCCTAACCCTAACTCTAACCCTAACCCTAACCCTACCCCTTACCCGAAGCCTTACCCTTACCCGTCCCCTAATCCTAACCTGTACGCTATCACTAACCCATACCCTAACACGAAAGCTCACCATAAACCGTTGTCGTACACTAACCTGTCGCCTAAACCGTCCCCGTCCCCTAACCCTAACCCTAACCCTAACCCTAAACCTAACACTTACCCGAAGGCTTACCCTAACCCGTCCCCTAATCCTAACCCGTACGCTAACACTAACCCGGACCCTAACACGTACGCTCACCCTAAACCGTTGTTGTACCCTAACCAGTCCGCTAAACCATCCCCGTCCCCTAGCCCTAACTCTAACCCTAACCCTAACCCTAACACTTACTCTTACCCGAAGCCTTACACTAACCCGTCCCGTAATCCTAACCCGAACGCTAACACTAACCCGTACCCTAACACCTACGCTCACCCTAAACCGTTGTCGTACCCTAACCTGTCCCCTAAACCATCCCCGTCCCCTAACCCTAAACCTAGCCCTAACCATAACCCTAACCATTAACTGAAGCCTTACCCTAAACCATCACCTAATCCTAACCCGAACGCTAACACTAACCCATACCCTAACATGTACGCTCACCCTAAATCGTTTTCATTACCTAACCTGTGCCCTAAACCGTCCCCGTCCCCTAACCTTAACCCTAACCCTAACCCTAACCCTAACCCTTTCCCGAAGCCTTACGCTAACCCGTCCCCTAATCCTAACCCGTACGCTAACACTAACCCGTACACTAACACGTACGCTCACCCTAAACCGTTGTCGTACCCTAACCTTTCCCCTAAACCGTCCCCGTCCCCTAACCCGAACCCTAATCCTAACCCTGACCCTAAACCTTACCCGAAGCCTTACCCTAACCCGTCCCCTAATCCTAACCCGTACGCTAACACTAACCCGTACACTAACACGTACGCTCACCCTAAACCGTTGTCGTACCCGATCCTGTCCCCTAAACCTTCCACGTCCCCTAAACCTAACCCTAACCCTAACCATAACCCTAACCCTTAACCGAATCTTTACCCTAACCCGTCCCCTAATCCTAACCCGTACGCTAACACTAACCCGTACCCTAACATGTACGCTCAACCTAAACCGTTGTTGTACCCTAACCTGTCCCCTAAACCGTCCCCGTCCCCTAACCCTAACCCTAATCCTAACCCTGACCCTAAACCTTACCCGAAGCCTTACCCTAAGCCGTCCCATAATCCTAACCCGTACGCTAACACTAACCCGTACACTAACACGTACGCTCACCCTAAACCGTTGTCGTACCCTATCCTGTCCCCTAAAACTTCCGCGTCCCCTAAGCCTAACCCTAACCCTAACCCTAACCCTAACCCTTACCCGAAGCCTTACCCTAACCCGTCCCCTAATCCTAACCCGTACGCTAACACTAACCCGTACACTAACACGTACGCTCACCCTAAACCGTTGTCGTACTCTATCCTGTTCCCTAAACCGTCCCCGTCCCCTAACCCTAACCCTAACCCTAACCATAACCCTAACCCTTAACCGAATCTTTACCCTAACCCGTCCCCTAATCCTAACCCATACGCTAACACTAAACCGTACCCTAACACCTACGCTCACCCTAAACCGTTGTCGTACCCAATCCTGTCCCCTAAACCTTCCGCGTCCCCTAACCCTAACCCTAACCCTAACCATAACCCTAACCCTTAACCGAATCTTTACCCTAACCCGTCCCCTAATCCTAACCCGTACGCTAACACTAACCCGTACCCTAACACGTACGCTCACCCTAAACCGTTGTCGTACCCTATCCTGTCCCCTAAACCTTCCGCGTCCCCTAACCCTAACCCTAACCCTAACCATAACCCTAACCCTTAACCGAATCTTTACCCTAACCCGTCCCCTAATCCTAACCCGTACGCTAACACTAACCCGTACCCTAACACGTACGCTCACCCTAAACCGTTTTCGTACCCTAACCTGTCCCCTAAACCGTCCCCGTCCCCTAAACCTAACCCTAATCCTAACCCTGACCCTAAACCTTACCTGAAGCCTTACCCTAACCCGTCCCCTAATCCTAACCCGTACGCTAACACTAACCCGTACACTAACACGTACGCTCACCCTAAACCGTTGTCGTACCCTATCCTGTCCCCTAAACCTTCCACGTCCCCTAAACCTAACCCTAACCCTAACCATAACCCTAACCCTTAACCGAATCTTTACCCTAACCCGTCCCCTAAACCTAACCCGTACACTAACAATAACCCGTACCCTAACATGTACGCTCACCCTAAACAGTTGTTGTACCCTAACCTGTCCCCTAAACCGTCCCCGTCCCCTATCCCTAACCCTAATCCTAACCCTGACCCTAAACCTTACCCGAAGCCTTACCCTAAGCCGTCCCCTAATCCTAACCCGTACGCTAACACTAACCCGTACACTAACACGTACGCTCACCCTAAACCGTTGTCGTACCCTATCCTGTCCCCTAAACCTTCCGCGTCCCCTAACCCTAACCCTAACCCTAACCCTAACCCTTACCCGAAGCCTTACCCTAACCCGTCCCCTAATCCTAACCCGTACGCTAACACTAACCCGTACACTAACACGTACGCTCACCCTAAACCGTTGTCGTACCCTATCCTGTCCCCTAAACCGTCCCCGTCCCCTAACCCTAACACTAACCCTAACCATAACCCTAACCCTTAACCGAAACTTTACCCCAACCCGTCCCCTAATCCTAACCCGTACGCTAACACTAACCCGTACATTAACACGTACGCTCACCCTAAATCGTTGTCGTACCCTAACCTGTCCCCTAAACCATCCCCGTCCCCTAACCCTAAACCTAGCCCTAACCATAACCCTAACCCTTAACCGAAGCCTTACCCTAAACCATCACCTAATCCTAACCCGAACGCTAACACTAATCCATACCCTAACATGTACGCTCACCCTAAATCGTTTTCATTACCTAACCTGTCCCCTAAACCGTCCCCGTCCCCAAACCTTAACCCTAACCCTAACCCTAACCCTAACCCTTTCCCGAAGCCTTATGCTAACCCGTCCCCTAATCCTAACCCGTACGCTAACACTAACCCGTACAATAACACGTACGCTCACCCTAAACCGTTGTCGTACCCTAACCTGTCCCCTAAACCGTCCCCGTCCCCTAACCCTAACCCTAATCCTAACCCTGACCCTAAACCTTACCCGAAGCCTTACCCTAACCCGTCCCCTAATCCTAACCCGTACGCGAACACTAACCCGTACACTAACACGTACGCTCACCCTAAACCGTTGTCATACCCTAACCTGTCCCCTAAACCATCCCCGTCCCCTAACCCTAAACCTAGCCCTAACCATAACCCTAACCCTTAACCGAAGCCTTACCCTAAACCATCACCTAATCCTAACCCGAACGCTAACACTAACCCATACCCTAACATGTACGCTCACCCTAAATCGTTTTCATTACCTAACCTGCCCCTAAACCGTCCCCGTCCCCTAACCCTAACCCTAACCCTAAACCTAACCCTTACCCGAAGCCTTATGCTAACCCGTCCCCTAATCCTAACCCGTACGCTAACACTAAAACGTACCCTAACACGTACGCTCACCCTAAATCGTTGTCATACCCTAACCTGTCCCATGAACTGTCCCTGTCCTCTAACCCTAACCCTAGCCCTAACGCTAACCCTAAACCTTACCCGAAGCCTTACAGTAGACCGTCCCCTAATCCTAACCCGTATGCTAACACTAACCCGTACCCTAACACGTAGGCTCACCCTAAACCGTTGTCGTACCCTAACCTATCCCCTAAACCGTCCCCGTCCCCTAACCCTAACCCTAACCCTAACCCTAACCCTAACCCTAACCCTTACCCGAAGCCTTACCCTAACCCGTCCCCTAATCCTAACCCGTACGCTAACACTAACCCGTACCCTAACACGTACGCTCACCCTAAACCATTGTCGTACCCTAACCTGTCCCCTAAACCGTCCCCGTCCTCTAACCCTAACCCTAATCCTAACCCTGACCCTAAACCTTACCTGAAGCCTTACCCTAACCCGTCCCCTAATCCTAACCCGTACGCTAACACTAACCTGTACACTAACACGTACGCTCACCCTAAACCGTTGTCGTACCCTATCCTTTCCCCTAAACCTTCCGCGTCCCCTAACCCTAACCATAACCCTAACCATAACCCTAACCCTTAACCGAATCTTTACCCTAACCCGTCCCCTAATCCTAACCCGTACGCTAACACTAACCCGTACCCTAACACGTACGCTCACCCTAAACTGTTGTCGTACCCTAACCTGTCCCCTAAACCGTCCCCGTCCCCTAACCCTAACCCTAATCCTAAGCCTGACCCTAAACCTTACCCGAAGCCTTACCCTAACCCGTCCCCTAATCCTAAACCGTACGCTAACACTAACCCATACACTAACACGTAGGCTCACCCTAAACCGTTGTCGTACCCTAACCTATCCCCTAAACCGTCCCCGTCCCCTAACGCTAACCCTAACCCTAACCCTAACCCTAACCCTTACCCTTACCCGAAGCCTTACCCTAACCCTTCCCCTAATCCTAACCCGTACGCTAACACTAACCCATACCCTAACACGTACGCTCACCGTAAACCGTTTTAATACCCTAACCTGTCACCTAAACAATCCCCGTCCCCTAACCCTAAACCTAGCCCTAACAATAACCCTAACCCTTAACCGAAGCCTTACCCTAAACCATCACCTAATCCTAAACCGTACGCTAACACAAACCCGTACCCTAACACGTACGCTCACCCTAAACCGTTGTCGTACCCTAACCTGTCCCCTAAACCGTCCCCGTCCCCTAACCCTAACCCTAATCCTAACCCTGACCCTAAACCTTACCCGAAGCTTTACCCTAACCCGTCCCCTAATCCTAACCCGTACGCTAACACTAACACGTACACTAACACGTAGGCTCACACTAAACCGTTGTCGAACCCTAACCTATCCCCTAAACCGTCCCCATCCACTAACCCTAACCCTAACCCTAACCCTAACCCTAACCCTTACCCTTACCCGAAGCCTTACCCTAACCCTTCCCCTAATCCTAACCCGTACGCTAACACTAACCCATACCCTAACACGTACGCTCACCGTAAACCGTTTTCATACCCTAACCTGTCCCCTAAACCATCCCCGTCCCCTAACCCTAAACCTAGCCCTAACAATAACCCTAACCCTTAACCGAAGCCTTACCCTAAACCATCCCCTAATCCTAACCCGTACGCTAACACAAACCCGTACCCTAACACGTACGCTCACCCTAAACCGTTGTCGTACCCTAACCGGTCCCCTAAACCGTCCCCATCCACTAACCCTAACCCTAACCCTAACCCTAACCCTTACCCGAAGCCTTATGCTAACCCGTCCCCTAATCCTAACCCGTACGCTAACACTAACACGTACCCTAACACGTACGCTCACCCTAAAGCGTTGTCATACCCTAACCTGTCCCCTGAACCGTCCCCGTCCTCTAACCCTAACCCTAGCCCTAACGCTAACCCTAAACCTTACCCGAAGCCTTACAGTAGCCCGTCCCCTAATCCTAACCCGTATGCTAACACTAACCCGTACCCTAACACGTAGGCTCACCCTAAACCGTTGTCGTACCCTAACCTATCCCCTAAACCGTCCCCGTCCCCTAACCCTAACCCTAACCCTAACCCTAACCCTAACCCTAACCCTTACTCGAAGCCATACCCTAACCCGTCCCCTAATCCTAACCCGTACGCTAACACTAACCCATACCCTAACACGTACGCTCACCGTAAACCGTTTTCATACCCTAACCTGTCCCCTAAACCGTCCCCGTCCCCATCCCCTAACCCTAACCCTAACACTAACCCTTTCCCGAAGCCTTACCCTAACCCGTCCCCTAATCCTAACCCGTACGCTAACACTAACCCATACCCTAACACGTACGCTCACCCTAAACCGTTGTCGTACCCTAACCTGTCCCCTAAACCGTCCCCGTCCCCTAACCCTAACCCTAACCATAACCATAACCCTAACCCTTAACCGAATCTTTACCCTAACCCGTCCCCTAATCCTAACCCGTACGCTAACACTAACCCGTACCCTAACACGTACGCTCACCCTAAACCGTTGTCGTACCCTAACCTGTCCCCTAAACCGTCCCCGTCCCCTAACCCTAACCCTAATCCTAACCCTAACCCTGAACCTTACCCGAAGCCTTACCCTAACCCGTCCCCTAATCCTATCCCGTACGCTAACACTAACACGTACGCTCACCCTAAACCGTTGTCGTACCCTATCCTGTCCCCTAAACCTTCCGCGTCCCCTAAACCTAACCCTAACCCTAACCATAACCCTAACCCTTAACCGAATCTTTACCCTAACCCGTCCCCTAATCCTAACCCGTACGCTAACACTAACCCGTACCCTAACATGTACGCTCACCCTAAACCGTTGTTGTACCCTAACCTGTCCCCTAAACCGTCCCCGTCCCCTAACCCTAACCCTAATCCTAACCCTGACCCTAAACCTTACCCGAAGCCTTACCCTAAGCCGTCCCATAATCCTAACCCGTACGCTAACACTAACCCGTACAGTAACACGTACGCTCACCCTAAACCGTTGTCGTACCCTATCCTGTCCCCTAAACCTTCCGCGTCCCCTAACCCTAACCCTAACCCTAACCCTAACCCTTACCCGAAGCCTTACCCTAACCCGTCCCCTAATCCTAACCCGTACGCTAACACTAACCCGTACACTAACACGTACGCTCACCCTAAACCGTTGTCGTACCATATCCTGTCCCCTAAACCGTCCCCGTCCCCTAACCCTAACCCTAACCCTAACCATAACCCTAACCCTTAACCGAAACTTTACCCTAACCCGTCCCCTAATCCTAACCCGTACGCTAACACTAACCCGTACATTAACACGTACGGTCACCCTAAATCGTTGTCGTACCTGTCCCCTAAACCATCCCCGTCCCCTAACCCTAAACCTAGCCCTAACCATAACCCTAACCCTTAACCGAAGCCTTACCCTAAACCATCACCTAATCCTAACCCGAACGCTAACACTAATCCATACCCTAACATGTACGCTCACCCTAAATCGTTTTCATTACCTAACCTGTCCCCTAAACCGTCCCCGTCCCCTAACCTTAACCCTAACCCTAACCCTAACCCTAACCCTTTCCCGAAGCATTACGCTAACCCGTCCCCTAATCCTAACCCGTACGCTAACACTAACCCGTACCCTAACACGTACGCTCACCCTAAACCGTTGTGTACCCTAACCTGTCCCCTAAACCGTCCCCGTCCCCTAACCCTAACCCTAATCCTAACCCTGACCCTAAACCTTACCCGAAGCCTTACCCTAACCCGTCCCCTAATCCTAACCCTTACGCTAACACTAACTCGTACACTAACACGTACGCTCACCCTAAACCGTTGTCGTACCCTATCCTGTCCCCTAAACCTTCCGCGTCCCCTAACCCTAACCCTAACCCTAACTCTAACCCTAACCCTTACCCGAAGCCTTACCCTAACCCGTCCCCTAATCCTAACCCGTACGCTAACACTAACCCGTACCCTAACACGTACGCTCACCCTAAACCGTTGTCGTACCCTATCCTGTCCCCTAAACCGTCCCCGTCCCCTAACCCTAACCCTAACCCTATCCCTAACCCTTTCCCGAAGCCTTACGCTAACCCGTCCCCTAATCCTAACCCGTACGCTAACACTAACCCGTACCCTAACACGTACGCTCACCCTAAACCGTTGTCGTACCCTATCCTGTCCCCTAAACCGTCCCCGTCCCCTAACCCTAACCCTAATCCTAACCCTGACCCTAAACCTTACCCGAAGCCTGACCCTAACCCGTCCCCTAATCCTAACCCGTACGCTAACACTAACCCGTACACTAACACGTACGCTCACCCTAAACCGTTGTCGTACCCTATCCTGTCCCCTAAACCTTCCGCGTCCCCTAACCCTAACCCTAACCCTAACCATAACCCTAACCCTTAACCGAATCTTTACCCTAACCCGTCCCCTAATCCTAACCCGTACGCTAACACTAACCCGTACACTAACACGTACGTTCACCCTAAACTGTTGTCGTACCCTAACCTGTCCCCTAAACCGTCCCCGTCCCCTAACCCTAAACCAGCCCTAACCATAACCCTAACCCTTAACCGAAGCCTTACCCTAAACCATCACCTAATCCTAACCCGAACGCTAACACTAACCCATACCCTAACATGTACGCTCACCCTAAATCGTTTTCATTACCTAACCTGTCCCCTAAACCGTCCCCGTCCCCTAAACTTAACCCTAACCCTAACCCTAACCCTTTCCCGAAGCCTTACGCTAACCCGTCCCCTAATCCTAACCCGTACGCTAACACTAACCCGTACCCTAACACGTACGCTCACCCGAAACCGTTGTCGTACCCTAACCTGTCCCCTAAACCGTCCCCGTCCCCTAACCCTAACCCTAACCCTAACCCTAACCCTAACCCTTACCCGAAGCCTTACCCTAACCCGTCCCCTAATCCTAACCCGTACGCTAACACTAATCCATACCCTAACACGTACGCTCACCGTAAACCGTTTTCATACCCTAACCTGTCCCCTAAACCGTCCCCATCCCCATCCCCTAACCCTAAACCTAAAACTTACCCGAAGCCTTACCCTAACCCGTCCCCTAATCCTAACCCGTACGCTAACACTAACCCGTACCCTAACACGTACGTTTACCCTAAACTGTTGTCGTACCCTAACCTGTCCCCTAAAGCGTCCCCATCCCCTAACCCTAACCCTAACTCTAACCCTAACCCTAACCCTAACCCTTACCCGAAGCCTTACCCTAACCCGTCCCCTAATCCTAACCTGTACGCTATCACTAACCCATACCCTAACACGAAAGCTCACCATAAACCGTTGTGGTACACTAACCTGTCGCCTAAACAGTCCCCGTCCCCTAACCCTAACCCTAACCCTAACCCTAAACCTAACACTTACCCGAAGGCTTACCCTAACCCGTCCCCTAATCCTAACCCGTACGCTAACACTAACCCGGACCCTAACACGTACGCTCACCCTAAACCGTTGTTGTACCCTAACCAGTCCGCTAAACCATCCCCGTCCCCTAGCCCTAACCCTAATTCTAACCCTAACCCTAACACTTACCCTTACCCGAAGCCTTACACTAACCCGTCCCGTAATCCTAACCCGAACGCTAACACTAACCCATACCCTAACATGTACGCTCACCCTAAATCGTTTTCATTACCTAACCTGTCCCCTAAACCGTCCCCGTCCCCTAACCTTAACCCTAACCCTAACCCTAACCCTTTCCCGAAGCCTTACCCTAACCCGTCCCCTAATCCTAACCCGTAGGCTAACACTAACCCGTACCCTAACACGTACGCTCACCCTAAACCGTTGTCGTACCCTAACCTGTCCCCTAAACCGTCCCCGTCCCCTAACCCTAACCCTAATCCTAACCCTGACCCTAAACCTTACCCGAAGCCTTACCCTAACCCGTCCCCTAATCCTAACCCGTACGCGAACACTAACCCGTACACTAACACGTACGCTCACCCTAAACCGTTGTCGTACCCTAACCTGTCCCCTAAACCATCCCCGTCCCCTAACCCTAAACCTAGCCCTAACCATAACCCTAACCCTTAACCGAAGCCTTACCCTAAACCATCACCTAATCCTAACCCGAACGCTAACACTAACCCATACCCTAACATGTACGCTCACCCTAAATCGTTTTCATTACCTAACCTGTCCCCTAAACCGTCCCCGTCCCCTAACCCTAACCCTAAACCTAACCCTTACCCGAAGCCTTATGCTAACCCGTCCCCTAATCCTAACCCGTACGCTAACACTAAAACGTACCCTAACACGTACGCTCACCCTAAACCGTTGTCATACCCTAACCTGTCCCCTAACCTGTCCCATGAACCGTCCCTGTCCTCTAACCCTAACCCTAGCCCTAACGCTAACCCTAAACCTTACCCGAAGCCTTACAGTAGCCCGTCCCCTAATCCTAACCCGTATGCTAACACTAACCCGTACCCTAACACGTAAGCTCACCCTAAACCGTTGTCGTACCCTAACCTATCCCCTAAACCGTCCCCGTCCCCTAACCCAAACCCTAACCCTAACCCTAACCCTAACCCTAACCCTAACCCTTACCCGAAGCCTTACCCTAACCCGTCCCCTAATCCTAACCCGTACGCTAACACTAACCCGTACCCTAACACGTACGCTCACCCTAAACCATTGTCGTACCCTAACCTGTCCCCTAAACCGTCCCCGTCCCCTAACCCTAACCCTAATCCTAACCCTGACCCTAAACCTTACCTGAAGCCTTACCATAACCCGTCCCCTAAACCTAACCCGTACGCTAACACTAACCCGTACACTAACACGTACGCTCACCCTAAACCGTTGTCGTACCCTATCCTGTCCCCTAAACCTTCCGCGTCCCCTAACCCTAACCATAACCCTAACCATAACCCTAACCCTTAAACGAATCTTTACCCTAACCCGTCCCCTAATCCTAACCCGTACGCTAACACTAACCCGTACCCTAACACGTACGCTCACCCTAAACCGTTGTCGTAACCTAACCTGTCCCCTAAACCGTCCCCGTCCCCTAACGCTAACCCTAATCCTAACCCTGACCCTAAACCTTACCCGAAGCCTTACCCTAACCCGTCCCCTAATCCTAACCCGTACGCTAACACTAACCCGTAGCCTAACACGTATGCTCACCCTAAACCGTTGTCGTACCCTATCCTGTCCCCTAAACCGTCCCCGTCCCCTAACCCTAACCCTAACCCTAACCCTAACCCTAACCCTAACCCTAAACCGTCCCCGTCCCCTAACCCTAACCCTAACCCTAACCCTAACACTTACCCGAAGCCTTATGCTAACCCGTCCCATAATCCTAACCCGTACGCTAACACTAACACGTACCCTAACACGTACGCTCACCCTAAACCGTTGTCATACCCTAACTTGTCCCCTGAACCGTCCCCGTCCTCTAACCCTAACCCTAGCCCTAACGCTAACCCTAAACCTTACCCGAAGCCTTACAGTAGCCCGTCACATAATCCTAACACGTATGCTAACACTAACCCGTACCCTAACACGTAGGCTCACCCTAAACCGTTGTCGTACCCTAACCTATCCCCTAAACCGTCCCCGTCCCCTAACCCAAACCCTAATCCTAACCCTAACCCTTACCCGAAGCCTTACCCTAACCCGTCCCCTAATCCTAACCCCTACGCTAACACTAACCCATACCCTAACACGTACGCTCACCGTAAACCGTTTTCATATCCTAACCTGTCCCCTAAACCGTCCCCGTCCCCTAAACCTAACCCTAACTCTAACCCTAACCCTAACCCTAACCCTTACCCGAAGCCTTACCCTAACCCGTCCCCTAATCCTAACCTGTACGCTATCACTAACCCATACCCTAACACGAAAGCTCACCATAAACCGTTGTCGTACACTAAACTGTCGCCTAAACCGTCCCCGTCCCCTAACCCTAACCCTAACCCTAACCCTAAACCTAACATTTACCCGAAGGCTTACCCTAACCCGTCCCCTAATCCTAACCCGTACGCTAACACTAACCCGGACCCTAACACGTACGCTCACCCTAAACCGTTGTTGTACCCTAACCAGTCCGCTAAACCATCCCCGTCCCCTAGCCCTAACCCTAACCCTAACCCTAACCCTAACACTTACCCTTACCCGAAGCCTTACACTAACCCGTCCTGTAATCCTAACCCGAACCCTAACACTAACCCGTACCCTAACACCTACGCTCACCCTAAACCGTTGTCGTACCCTAACCTGTCCCCTAAACCATCCCCATCCCCTAACCCTAAACCTAGCCCTAACCATAACCCTAACCCTTAACCGAAGCCTTACCCTAAACCATCACCTAATCCTAACCCGAACGCTAACACTAACCCATACCCTAACATGTACGCTCACCCTAAATCGTTTTCATTACCTAACCTGTCCCCTAAACCGTCCCCGGCCCCTAACCTTAACCCTAACCCTAACCCTTTCCCGAAGCCTTACGCTAACCCGTCCCCTAATCCTAACCCGTACGCTAACACTAACCCATACACTAACACGTACGCTCACCCTAAACCGTTGTCGTACCCTAACCTGTTCCCTAAACCGTCCCCGTCCCCTAACCCTAACCCTAACCCTAACCCTAACCCTTAACCGAATCTTTACACTAACCCGTCCCCTAATCCTAACCCGTACGCTAACACTAACCCATACCCTAACACCTACGCTCACCCTAAACCGTTGTCGTACCCTATCCTGTCCCCTAAACCTTCCGCGTCCCCTAACCCTAACCCTAACCATAACCCTAACCCTTAACCGAATCTTTACCCTAACCCGTCACCTAATCCTAACCCGTACGCTAACACTAACCCGTACCCTAACACGTACGCTCACCCTAAACCGTTGTCGTACCCTAACCTGTCCCCTAAACCGTCCCCGTCCCCTAACCCTAACCCTAATCCTAACCCTGACCCTAAACCTTACCCGAAGCCTTACCCTAACCCGTCCCCTAATCCTAACCCGTACGCTAACACTAACCCGTACACTAACACGTACGCTCACCCTATACCGTTGTCGTACCCTATCCTGTCTCCTAAACCTTCCGCGTCCCCTAACCCTAACCCTAACCCTAACCATAACCCTAACCCTTAACCGAAACTTTACCCTAACCCGTCCCCTAATCATAACCCGTACGCTAACACTAACCCGTACCCTAACACGTACGCTCACCCTAAACCGTTGTCGTACCCTAACCTCTACCCTAAACCGTCCCCGTCCCCTAATCCTAACCCTAATCCTAACCCTGACCCTAAACCTTACCCGAAGCCTTACCCTAACCCGTCCCCTAATCCTAACCCGTACGCTAACACTAACCCGTACACTAACACGTACTCTCACCCTAAACCGTTGTCGTAAACTATCCTGTCCCCTAAACCTTCCGCGTCCCCTAACCCTAACCCTAACCATAACCCTAACCCTTAACCGAATCTTTACCCTAACCCGTCCCCTAATCCTAACACGTACGCTAACACAAACCCGTACCCTAACATGTACGCTCACCCTAAACCGTTGTCGTACGCTAACCTGTCCTCTAAACCGTCCCCGTCCCCTAACGCTAACCCTAACCCTAACACTAACCCTAACACTTACCCGAAGCCTTACCCTAACCCGTCCCCTAATCCTAACCCGTACGCTAACACTAACCCGTACACTAACACATACGCTCACCCTAAACCGTTGTCGTACCCTATCCTGTCCCCTAAACCTTCCGCGTCCCCTAACCCTAACCCTAACCCTAACCATAACCCTAACCCTTAACCGAATCTTTACGCTAACCCGTCCCCTAATACTAACCCGTACGCTAACACTAACCCGTACACTAACACGTACGTTCACCCTAAACTGTTGTCGTACCCTAACCTGTCCCCTAAACCATCCCCGTCCCCTAACCCTAAACCAGCCCTAACCATAACCCTAACCCTTAACCGAAGCCTTACCCTAAACCATCACCTAATCCTAACCCGAACGCTAACACTAACCCATACCCTAACATGTACGCTCACCCTAAATCGTTTTCATTACCTAACCTGTCCCCTAAACCGTCCCCGTCCCCTAAACTTAACCCTAACCCTAACCCTAACCCTAACCCTTTCCCGAAGCCTTACGCTAACCCGTCCCCTAATCCTAACCCGTACGCTAACACTAACCCGTACCCTAACACGTACGCTCACCCGAAACCGTTGTCGTACCCTAACCTGTCCCCTAAACCGTCCCCGTCCCCTAACCCTAACCCTAACCCTAACCCTAACCCTAACCCTAACCCTTACCCGAAGCCTTACCCTAAACCGTCCCCTAATCCTAACCCGTACGCTAACACTAATCCATACCCTAACACGTACGCTCACCGTAAACCGTTTTCATACCCTAACCTGTCCCCTAAACCGTCCCCGTCCCCATCGCCTAACCCTAAACCTAAAACTTACCCGAAGCCTTACCCTAACCCGTCCCCTAATCCTAACCCGTACGCTAACACTAACCCGTACCCTAACACGTACGTTTACCCTAAACTGTTGTCGTACCCTAACCTGTCCCCTAAAGCGTCCCCATCCCCTACCCCTAACCCTAACTCTAACCCTAACCCTAACCCTAACCCTTACCCGAAGCCTTACCCTAACCCGTCCCCTAATCCTAACCTGTACGCTATCACTAACCCATACCCTAACACGAAAGCTCACCATAAACCGTTGTCGTACACTAACCTGTCGCCTAAACAGTCCCCGTCCCCTAACCCTAACCCTAACCCTAACCCTAAACCTAACACTTACCCGAAGGCTTACCCTAACCCGTCCCCTAATCCTAACCCGTACGCTAACACTAACCCGGACCCTAACACGTACGCTCACCCTAAACCGTTGTTGTACCCTAACCAGTCCGCTAAACCATCCCCGTCCCCTAGCCCTAACCCTAATTCTAACCCTAAACCTAACACTTACCCTTACCCGAAGCCTTACACTAACCCGTCCCGTAATCCTAACCCGAACGCTAACACTAACCCATACCCTAACATGTACGCTCACCCTCAATCGTTTTCATTACCTAACCTGTCCCCTAAACCGTCCCCGTCCCCTAACCTTAACCCTAACCCTAACCCTAACCCTAACCCTTTCCCGAACCCTTACGCTAACCCGTCCCCTAATCCTAACCCGTACGCTAACACTAACCCGTACACTAACACGTACGCTCACCCTAAACCATTGTCGTACCCTAACCTGTCCCCTAAACCGTCCCCGTCCCCTAACCCTAACCCTAATCCTAACCCTGACCCTAAACCTTACCCGAAGCCTCACCCTAACCCGTCCCCTAATCCTAACCCGTACGCGAACACTAACCCGTACACTAACACGTACGCTCACCCTAAACCGTTGTCGTACCCTAACCTGTCCCCTAAACCATCCCCGTTCCCTAACCCTAAACCTAGCCCTAACCATAACCCTAACCCTTAACCGAAGCCTTACCCTAAACCATCACCTAATCCTAACCCGAACGCTAACACTAACCCATACCCTAACATGTACGCTCACCCTAAATCGTTTTCATTACCTAACCTGTCCCCTAAACCGTCCCCGTCCCCTAACCCTAACCCTAACCCTAAACCTAACCCTTACCCGAAGCCTTATGCTAATCCGTCCCCTAATCCTAACCCGTACGCTAACACTAAAACGTACCCTAACACGTACGCTCACCCTAAACCGTTGTCATACCCTAACCTGTCCCATGAACCGTCCCTGTCCTCTAACCCTAACCCTAGCCCTAACGCTAACCCTAAACCTTACCCGAAGCCTTACAGTAGCCCGTCCCCTAATCCTAACCCGTATGCTAACACTAACCCGTACCCTAACACGTAGGCTCACCCTAAACCGTTGTCGTACCCTAACCTATCCCCTAAACCGTCCCCGTCCCCTAACCCTAACCCTAACCCTAACCCTAACCCTAACCCTTACCCGAAGCCTTACCCTAACCCGTCCCATAATCCTAACCCGTACGTTAACAGTAACCCGTACCCTAACACGTACGCTCACCCTAAACCATTGTCGTACCCTAACCTGTCCCCTAAACCGTCCCCGTCCCCTAACCCTAACCCTAATCCTAACCCTGACACTAAACCTTACCTGAAGCCTTACCCTAACCCGTCCCCTAATCCTAACCGTACACTAACACTAACCCGTACACTAACACGTACGCTCACCCTAAACCGTTGTCGTACCCTATCCTGTCCCCTAAACCTTCCGCGTCCCCTAACCCTAACCCTAACCCTAACCCTAACCCTAACACTTACCCGAAGCCTTACCCTAACCCGTCCCCTAATCCTAACCCGTACGCTAACACTAACCCATACACTAACACGTACGCTCACCCTAAACCATTGTCGTACCCTATCCTGTCCCCTAAACATTCCGCGTCCCCTAACCCTAACCCTAACCCTAACCCTAACCCTAACACTTTCCCGAAGCCTTATGCTAACCCGTCCCCTAATCCTAACCCGTACGCTAACACTAACCCGTACACTAACACGTACGCTCACCCTAAACCGTTGTCGTACCCTATCCTGTCCCCTAAACCTTCCGCGTCCCCTAACCCTAACCCTAACCCTAACCATAACCCTAACTCTTAACCGAATCTTTACCCTAACCCGTCCCCTAATCCTAACCCGTACGCTAACACTAACCCGTACCCTAACACGTACGCTCACCCTAAACCGTTGTCGTACCCTAAACTGTCCCCTAAACCGTCCCCGTCCCCTAACCCTAACCCTAATCCTAACCCTGACCCTAAACCTTACCCGAAGCCTTACCCTAACCCGTCCCCTAATCCTAACCCGTACGCTAACACTAACCCGTACACTAACACGTACGCTCACCCTAAACCGTTGTCGTACCCTATCCTGTCCTCTAAACCGTCCCCGTCCCCTAACCCTAAACCTAATCCTCACCATGACCCTAAACCTTACCCGAAGCCTTACCCTAACCCGTCCCCTAATCCTAACCCGTACGCTACACTAACCCGTACACTAACACGTACGCTCACCCTAAACCGTTGTCGTACCCTATCCTGTCCCCTAAACCTTCTGCGTCCCCTAACCCTAACCCTAACACTAACCATAACCCTAACCCTTACCCGAAGCCTTACCCTAACCCGTCCCCTAATCCTAACCTGTACGCTATCACTAACCCATACCCTAACACGAAAGCTCACCATAAACCGTTGTCGTACACTAACCTGTCGCCTAAACAGTCCCCGTCCCCTAACCCTAACCCTAACCCTAACCCTAAACCTAACACTTACCCGAAGGCTTACCCTAACCCGTCCCCTAATCCTAACCCGTACGCTAACACTAACCCGGACCCTAACACGTACGCTCACCCTAAACCGTTGTTGTACCCTAACCAGTCCGCTAAACCATCCCCGTCCCCTAGCCCTAACCCTAATTCTAACCCTAAACCTAACACTTACCCTTACCCGAAGCCTTACACTAACCCGTCCCGTAATCCTAACCCGAACGCTAACACTAACCCATACCCTAACATGTACGCTCACCCTCAATCGTTTTCATTACCTAACCTGTCCCCTAAACCGTCCCCGTCCCCTAACCTTAACCCTAACCCTAACCCTAACCCTAACCCTTTCCCGAACCCTTACGCTAACCCGTCCCCTAATCCTAACCCGTACGCTAACACTAACCCGTACACTAACACGTACGCTCACCCTAAACCATTGTCGTACCCTAACCTGTCCCCTAAACCGTCCCCGTCCCCTAACCCTAACCCTAATCCTAACCCTGACCCTAAACCTTACCCGAAGCCTCACCCTAACCCGTCCCCTAATCCTAACCCGTACGCGAACACTAACCCGTACACTAACACGTACGCTCACCCTAAACCGTTGTCGTACCCTAACCTGTCCCCTAAACCATCCCCGTTCCCTAACCCTAAACCTAGCCCTAACCATAACCCTAACCCTTAACCGAAGCCTTACCCTAAACCATCACCTAATCCTAACCCGAACGCTAACACTAACCCATACCCTAACATGTACGCTCACCCTAAATCGTTTTCATTACCTAACCTGTCCCCTAAACCGTCCCCGTCCCCTAACCCTAACCCTAACCCTAAACCTAACCCTTACCCGAAGCCTTATGCTAATCCGTCCCCTAATCCTAACCCGTACGCTAACACTAAAACGTACCCTAACACGTACGCTCACCCTAAACCGTTGTCATACCCTAACCTGTCCCATGAACCGTCCCTGTCCTCTAACCCTAACCCTAGCCCTAACGCTAACCCTAAACCTTACCCGAAGCCTTACAGTAGCCCGTCCCCTAATCCTAACCCGTATGCTAACACTAACCCGTACCCTAACACGTAGGCTCACCCTAAACCGTTGTCGTACCCTAACCTATCCCCTAAACCGTCCCCGTCCCCTAACCCTAACCCTAACCCTAACCCTAACCCTAACCCTTACCCGAAGCCTTACCCTAACCCGTCCCATAATCCTAACCCGTACGTTAACAGTAACCCGTACCCTAACACGTACGCTCACCCTAAACCATTGTCGTACCCTAACCTGTCCCCTAAACCGTCCCCGTCCCCTAACCCTAACCCTAATCCTAACCCTGACACTAAACCTTACCTGAAGCCTTACCCTAACCCGTCCCCTAATCCTAACCGTACACTAACACTAACCCGTACACTAACACGTACGCTCACCCTAAACCGTTGTCGTACCCTATCCTGTCCCCTAAACCTTCCGCGTCCCCTAACCCTAACCCTAACCCTAACCCTAACCCTAACACTTACCCGAAGCCTTACCCTAACCCGTCCCCTAATCCTAACCCGTACGCTAACACTAACCCATACACTAACACGTACGCTCACCCTAAACCATTGTCGTACCCTATCCTGTCCCCTAAACATTCCGCGTCCCCTAACCCTAACCCTAACCCTAACCCTAACCCTAACACTTTCCCGAAGCCTTATGCTAACCCGTCCCCTAATCCTAACCCGTACGCTAACACTAACCCGTACACTAACACGTACGCTCACCCTAAACCGTTGTCGTACCCTATCCTGTCCCCTAAACCTTCCGCGTCCCCTAACCCTAACCCTAACCCTAACCATAACCCTAACTCTTAACCGAATCTTTACCCTAACCCGTCCCCTAATCCTAACCCGTACGCTAACACTAACCCGTACCCTAACACGTACGCTCACCCTAAACCGTTGTCGTACCCTAAACTGTCCCCTAAACCGTCCCCGTCCCCTAACCCTAACCCTAATCCTAACCCTGACCCTAAACCTTACCCGAAGCCTTACCCTAACCCGTCCCCTAATCCTAACCCGTACGCTAACACTAACCCGTACACTAACACGTACGCTCACCCTAAACCGTTGTCGTACCCTATCCTGTCCTCTAAACCGTCCCCGTCCCCTAACCCTAAACCTAATCCTCACCATGACCCTAAACCTTACCCGAAGCCTTACCCTAACCCGTCCCCTAATCCTAACCCGTACGCTACACTAACCCGTACACTAACACGTACGCTCACCCTAAACCGTTGTCGTACCCTATCCTGTCCCCTAAACCTTCTGCGTCCCCTAACCCTAACCCTAACACTAACCATAACCCTAACCCTTACCCGAAGCCTTACCCTAACCCGTCCCCTAATCCTAACCTGTACGCTATCACTAACCCATACCCTAACACGAAAGCTCACCATAAACCGTTGTCGTACACTAACCTGTCGCCTAAACAGTCCCCGTCCCCTAACCCTAACCCTAACCCTAACCCTAAACCTAACACTTACCCGAAGGCTTACCCTAACCCGTCCCCTAATCCTAACCCGTACGCTAACACTAACCCGGACCCTAACACGTACGCTCACCCTAAACCGTTGTTGTACCCTAACCAGTCCGCTAAACCATCCCCGTCCCCTAGCCCTAACCCTAATTCTAACCCTAAACCTAACACTTACCCTTACCCGAAGCCTTACACTAACCCGTCCCGTAATCCTAACCCGAACGCTAACACTAACCCATACCCTAACATGTACGCTCACCCTCAATCGTTTTCATTACCTAACCTGTCCCCTAAACCGTCCCCGTCCCCTAACCTTAACCCTAACCCTAACCCTAACCCTAACCCTTTCCCGAACCCTTACGCTAACCCGTCCCCTAATCCTAACCCGTACGCTAACACTAACCCGTACACTAACACGTACGCTCACCCTAAACCATTGTCGTACCCTAACCTGTCCCCTAAACCGTCCCCGTCCCCTAACCCTAACCCTAATCCTAACCCTGACCCTAAACCTTACCCGAAGCCTCACCCTAACCCGTCCCCTAATCCTAACCCGTACGCGAACACTAACCCGTACACTAACACGTACGCTCACCCTAAACCGTTGTCGTACCCTAACCTGTCCCCTAAACCATCCCCGTTCCCTAACCCTAAACCTAGCCCTAACCATAACCCTAACCCTTAACCGAAGCCTTACCCTAAACCATCACCTAATCCTAACCCGAACGCTAACACTAACCCATACCCTAACATGTACGCTCACCCTAAATCGTTTTCATTACCTAACCTGTCCCCTAAACCGTCCCCGTCCCCTAACCCTAACCCTAACCCTAAACCTAACCCTTACCCGAAGCCTTATGCTAATCCGTCCCCTAATCCTAACCCGTACGCTAACACTAAAACGTACCCTAACACGTACGCTCACCCTAAACCGTTGTCATACCCTAACCTGTCCCATGAACCGTCCCTGTCCTCTAACCCTAACCCTAGCCCTAACGCTAACCCTAAACCTTACCCGAAGCCTTACAGTAGCCCGTCCCCTAATCCTAACCCGTATGCTAACACTAACCCGTACCCTAACACGTAGGCTCACCCTAAACCGTTGTCGTACCCTAACCTATCCCCTAAACCGTCCCCGTCCCCTAACCCTAACCCTAACCCTAACCCTAACCCTAACCCTTACCCGAAGCCTTACCCTAACCCGTCCCATAATCCTAACCCGTACGTTAACAGTAACCCGTACCCTAACACGTACGCTCACCCTAAACCATTGTCGTACCCTAACCTGTCCCCTAAACCGTCCCCGTCCCCTAACCCTAACCCTAATCCTAACCCTGACACTAAACCTTACCTGAAGCCTTACCCTAACCCGTCCCCTAATCCTAACCGTACACTAACACTAACCCGTACACTAACACGTACGCTCACCCTAAACCGTTGTCGTACCCTATCCTGTCCCCTAAACCTTCCGCGTCCCCTAACCCTAACCCTAACCCTAACCCTAACCCTAACACTTACCCGAAGCCTTACCCTAACCCGTCCCCTAATCCTAACCCGTACGCTAACACTAACCCATACACTAACACGTACGCTCACCCTAAACCATTGTCGTACCCTATCCTGTCCCCTAAACATTCCGCGTCCCCTAACCCTAACCCTAACCCTAACCCTAACCCTAACACTTTCCCGAAGCCTTATGCTAACCCGTCCCCTAATCCTAACCCGTACGCTAACACTAACCCGTACACTAACACGTACGCTCACCCTAAACCGTTGTCGTACCCTATCCTGTCCCCTAAACCTTCCGCGTCCCCTAACCCTAACCCTAACCCTAACCATAACCCTAACTCTTAACCGAATCTTTACCCTAACCCGTCCCCTAATCCTAACCCGTACGCTAACACTAACCCGTACCCTAACACGTACGCTCACCCTAAACCGTTGTCGTACCCTAAACTGTCCCCTAAACCGTCCCCGTCCCCTAACCCTAACCCTAATCCTAACCCTGACCCTAAACCTTACCCGAAGCCTTACCCTAACCCGTCCCCTAATCCTAACCCGTACGCTAACACTAACCCGTACACTAACACGTACGCTCACCCTAAACCGTTGTCGTACCCTATCCTGTCCTCTAAACCGTCCCCGTCCCCTAACCCTAAACCTAATCCTCACCATGACCCTAAACCTTACCCGAAGCCTTACCCTAACCCGTCCCCTAATCCTAACCCGTACGCTACACTAACCCGTACACTAACACGTACGCTCACCCTAAACCGTTGTCGTACCCTATCCTGTCCCCTAAACCTTCTGCGTCCCCTAACCCTAACCCTAACACTAACCATAACCCTAACCCTTAACCGAATCTTTACCCTAACCCGTCCCCTAATCCTAACCCGTACGCTAACACTAACACGTACCCTAACACGTACGCTCACCCTAAACCGTTGTCGTACCCTAACCTGTCCCCTAAACCGTCCCCGTCCCCTAACCCTAACCCTAATCCTAACCCTGACCCTAAATCTTACCCGAAGCCTTACCCTAACCTGTCCCCTAATCCTAACCCGTACGCTAACACTAACCCGTACACTAACACGTACGCTCACCCTAAACCGTTGTCGTACCCTATACTGTCCCCTAAACCGTCCCCGTCCCCTAACCCTAACCCTAACCCTAACCCTAACCCTAACCCTTACCCGAAGCCTTAACCTAACCCGTCCCCTAATCCTAACCCGTACGCTAACACTAACCCGTACACTACCACGTACGCTCACCCTAAACCGTTGTCGTACCCTAACCTGTCCCCTAAACCATCCCCGTCCCCTAACACTAAACCTAGCCCTAACCATAACCCTAACCCTTAACCGTAGCCTTACCCTAAACCATCACCTAATCCTAACCCGAACGCTAACACTAACCCATACCCTAACATGTACGCTCACCCAAAATCGTTTTCATTACCTAACCTGTCCCCTAAACCATCCCCGTCCCCTAACCTTAACCCTAATCCTAACCCTGACTCTAAACTTTACCCGAAGCCTTACCCTAACCCGTCCCCTAATCCTAACCCGTACGCTAACACTAACCCGTACACTAACACGTACGCTCACCCTAAACCGTTGTCGTACCCTATCCTGTCCCCTAAACCTTCCGCGTACCCTAACCCTAACCATAACCCTAACCCTTAACCGAAACTTTACCCTAACCCGTCCCCTAATCCTAACCCTTACGCTAACACTAATCCGTACCCTAACACGTACGCTCACCCTAAACCGTTGTCGTACACTAACCTGTCCTCTAAACCGTCCCCGTCCCCTAACCCTAACCCTAATCCTCACCCTGACCCTAAACCTTACCCGAAGCCTTACCCTAACCCGTCCCCTAATCCTAACCCGTACGCTAACACTAACCCGTACACTAACACGTACGCTCACCCTAAACCGTTGTCGTACACTATCCTGTCCCCTAAACCTTCCACGTCCCCTAACCCTAACCCTAACCCTAACCATAACCCTAACCCTTAACCGAATATTTACCCTAACCCGTCCCCTAATCCTAACCCGTACGCTAACACTAACCCGTACCCTAACACGTACGCTCACCCTAAACTGTTGTCGTACCCTAACCTGTCCCCTAAACGGTCCCCGTCCCCTAACCCTAACCCTAATCCTAACCCTGACCCTAAACATTACCCGAAGACTTACCCTAACCCGTCCCCTAATCCTAACCCGTTCGCTAACACTAACCCGTACACTAACACGTACGCTCACCCTAAACCGTTGTCGTACGCTATCCTGTCCCTAAACCTTCCGCGTCCCCTAACCCTAACCCTAACCCTAACCATAAACCTAACCCTTAACCGAATCTTTACCCTAACCCGTACACTAATCGTAACCCGTACGCTAACACTAACCCGTACCCTAACACGTACGCTCACCCTAAACCGTTGTCGTACCCTAAACTGTCCCCTAAACCGTCCCCGTCCCCTAACCCTAACCCTAATCCTAACCCTGACCCTAAACCTTACATGAAGCCTTACCCTAACCCGTCCCCTAATCCTAACCCGTACGCTAACACTAACCCGTACCCTAACACCTACGCTCACCCTAATCCGTTGTCATACCCTATCCTGTCCCCTAAACCTTCCGCGTCCCCTAACCCTAACCCTAACCCTAACCATAACCCTAACGCTTAACCGAACCTTTACCCTAACCCGTCACCTAATCCTAACCCGTACGCTAACACTAACCCATACCCTAACACGTACGCTCAACCTAAACCGTTATCGTACCCTAACCTGTCCCCTAAACCGTCCCCGTCCCCTAACCCTAACCCTAATCCTAACCCTGACCGTGAACCTTACCCGAAGCCTTACCCTAACCCGTCCCCTAATCCTAACCAGTACGCTAACACTAACCCGTACCCTAACACGTAGGCTCACCCTAAACCGTTGTCGTACCCTAACCTCTCCCCTAAACCGTCCCCGTCCCCTAACCCTAACGCTAACCCTGACCCTAATCCTTACCCGAAGCCTTACCCTAACCCGTCCCCTAATCCTAACCCGTACGCTAACACTAAACCGTACACTAACACGTACGCTCACCCTAAACCGTTGTCGTACCCTATCCTGTCCCCAAAACCGTCCCCGTCCCCTAACCCTAACCCTAACCCTAACCATAACCCTAACCCTTAACCGAATCTTTACCCTAACCCGTCCCCTAATCCTAACCCGTACGCTAACACTAACACGTACCCTAACACGTACGCTCACCCTAAACCGTTGTCGTACCCTAACCTGTCCCCTAAACCGTCCCCGTCCCCTAACCCTAACCCTAATCCTAACCCTGACCCTAAACCTTACCCGAAGCCTTACCCTAACCCGTCCCCTAATCCTAACCCGTACGCTAACACTAACCCGTACACTAACACGTACGCTCACCCTAAACCGTTGTCGTACCCTATACTGTCCCCTAAACCGTCCCCGTCCCCGTCCCCTAACCCTAACCCTAACCCTAACCCTAACACTTACCCGAAGCCTTAACCTAACCCGTCCCCTAATCCTAACCCGTACGCTAACACTAACCCGTACACTACCACGTACGCTCACCCTAAACCGTTGTCGTACCCTAACCTGTCCCCTAAACCATCCCCGTCCCCTAACCCTAAACCTAGCCCTAACCATAACCCTAACCCTTAACCGTAGCCTTACCCTAAACCATCACCTAATCCTAACCCGAACGCTAACACTAACCCATACCCTAACATGTACGCTCACCCAAAATCGTTTTCATTACCTAACCTGTCCCCTAAACCATCCCCGTCCCCTAACCTTAACCCTAATCCTAACCCTGACTCTAAACTTTACCCGAAGCCTTACCCTAACCCGTCCCCTAATCCTAACCCGTACGCTAACACTAACCCGTACACTAACACGTACGCTCACCCTAAACCGTTGTCGTACCCTATCCTGTCCCCTAAACCTTCCGCGTCCCCTAACCCTAACCATAACCCTAACCCTTAACCGAAACTTTACCCTAACCCGTCCCCTAATCCTAACCCTTACGCTAACACTAACCCGTACCCTAACACGTACGCTCACCCTAAACCATTGTCGTACACTAACCTGTCCTCTAAACCGTCCCCATCCCCTAACCCTAACCCTAACCCTAACCCTTACCCAAAACCTTATGCTAACCCGTCCCCTAATTCTAACCCGTACGCTAACACTAACATGTACCCTAACACGTACGCTCACCCAAAACCGTTGTCATACCCTAACCTGTCCCCTGAACCGTCCCCGTCCTCTAACCCTAACCCTAGCCCTAACGCTAACCCTAAACCTTACCCGAAGCCTTACAGTAGCCCGTCCCCTAATCCTAACCCGTATGCTAACACTAACCCGTTCCCTAACACTTAGGCTCACCCTAAACCGTTGTCATACCCTAACCTATCCCCTAAACCGTCCCCGTCCCCTAACCCAAAACCTAGCCCTAACCATAACCCTAACCCTTAACCGAAGCCTTACCCTAAACCATCACCTAATCCTAACCCGAACGCTAACACGAACCCATACCCTAACATGTACGCTCACCCTAAATCGTTTTCATTACCTAACCTGTCCCATAAACCGTCCCCGTCCCCTAACATTAACCCTAACCCTAACACTAACCCTAACCCTTTCCCGAAGCCTTACGCTAACCCGTCCCCTAATCCTAACCCGTACGCTAACACTAACCCGTACACTAACACGTACGCTCACCCTAAACCGTTGTCGTACCCTATCCTGTCCCCTAAACCGTCCCCGTCCCCTAACCCTAACCCTAATCCTAACCCTGACCCTAAACCTTACCCGAAGCCTTACCCTAACCCGTCCCCTAATCCTAACCTGTACGCTACCACTAAGCCGTACACTAACACGTACGCTCACCCTAAACCGTTGTCGTACCCTATCCTGTCCCCTAAACCTTCCGCGTCCCCGAACCCTAACCCTAACCCTAACCATAACCCTAACCCTTAACCGAATCTTTACCCTAACCCGTCCCCTAATCCTAACCCGTACGCTAACACTAACCCGTACCCTAACACGTACGCTCACCCTAAACCGTTGTCGTACCCTAACCTGTCCCCTAAACCTTCCGAGTCCCCTAACCCTAACCCTAATCCTAACCCTGACCCTAAATGTTACCCGAAGCCTTACCCTAACCCGTCCCCTAATCCTAACCCGTACGCTAACACTAACCCGTACACTAACACGTACGCTCACCCTAAACCGTTGTCGTACCCTATCCTGCCCCTAAACCGTCCCCGTCCCCTAACCCTAACCCTAACCATAACCATAACCCTAACCCTTAACCGAATCTTTACCATAACCCGTCCCCTAATCCTTACCCGTACGCTAACACTAACTCGTACCCTAACACGTACGCTCACCCTAAACCGTTGTCGTACCATAACCTGTCCCCTAAACCTTCCGCGTCCCCTAACCCTAACCCTAACCATAACCATAACCCTAACCCTTAACCGAATCTTTACCCTAACCCGTCCCCTAATCCTAACCCGTACGTTAACACTAACCCGTACCCTAACACGTACGCTCACCCTAAACCGTTGTCGTACCCTAACCTGTCCCCTAAACCGTCCCCGTCCCCTAACCCTAACCCTAATCCTAACCCTGACCCTAAACCTTACCCGAAGCCTTACCCTAACCCGTCCCCTAATCCTAACCCATACGCTAACACTAACCCGTACACTAACACGTACGCTCACCCTAAACCGTTGTCGTACACTATCCTGTCCCCTAAACCGTGCCCGTCCCCTAACCCTAACCCTAACCCTAACCATAACCCTAACCCTTAACCGAATCTTTACCCTAACCCGTCCCCTAATCCTAACCAGTACGCTAACACTAACCCGTACCCTAACACTTACGCTCACCCTAAACCGTTGTCGTACCCTATCCTGTCCCCTAAACCTTCCGCGTCCCCTAACCCTAACCCTAACCCTAACCATAACCCTAACCCTTAACCGAATCTTTACCCTAACCCGTCCCCTAATCCTAACCCGTACGCTAACACTAACCCGTAACCTAACACGTACGTTCACCCTAAACCGTTGTCGTACCCTAACCTGTCCCCTAAACCGTCCCCGTCCCCTAACCCTAACCCTAACCCTAACCCTTTCCCGAAGCCTTACGCTAACCCGTCCCCTAATCCTAACCCGTACGCTAACACTAACCCGTACACTAACACGTACGCTCACCCTAAACCGTTGTCGTACCCTAACCTGTCCCCTAAACCGTCCCCATCCCCTAACCCTAACCCTAATCCTAACCCTGACCCTAAACCTTACCCGAAGCCTTACCCTAACCCGTCCCGTAATCCTAACCCGTACGCTAACACTAACCCGTACACTAACACGTACGCTCACCCTAAACCGTTGTCCTACCCTAACCTGTCCCCTAAACCGTCCCCGTCCCCTAACCCTAACCCTAACCCTTACCCGAAACCTTATGCTAACCCGTCCCCTAATCCTAACCCGTACGCTAACACTAACACGTACCCTAACACGTACGCTCACCCTAAACCGTTGTAATACCCTAACCTGTCCCCTGAACCGTCCCCGTCCTCTAACCCTAACCCTAGCCCTAACGCTAACCCTAAACCTTACCCGAAGCCTTACAGTAGCCCGTCCCCTAATCCTAACCCGTATGCTAACACTAACCCGTTCCCTAACACAGGCTCACCCTAAACCGTTGTCATACCCTAACCTATCCCCTAAACCGTCCCCGTCCCCTAACCCAAAACCTAGCCCTAACCATAACCCTAACCCTTAACCGAAGCCTTACCCTAAACCATCACCTAATCCTAACCCGAACGCTAACACGAACCCATACCCTAACATGTACGCTCACCCTAAATCGTTTTCATTACGTAACCTGTCCCATAAACCGTCCCCGTCCCCTAACCTTAACCCTAACCCTAACACTAACCCTAACCCTTTCCCGAAGCCTTACGCTAACCCGTCCCCTAATCCTAACCCGAACGCTAACACTAACCCGTACACTAACACGTACGCTCACCCTAAACCGTTGTCGTACCCTAACCTGTCCCCTAAACCGTCCCCGTCCCCTAACCCTAACCCTAATCCTAACCCTGACCCTAAACCTTACCCGAAGCCTTACCCTAACCCGTCCCCTAATCCTAACCTGTACGCTACCACTAAGCCGTACACTAACACGTACGCTCACCCTAAACCGTTGTCGTACCCTATCCTGTCCCCTAAACCTTCCGAGTCCCCGAACCCTAACCCTAACCCTAACCATAACCCTAACCCTTAACCGAATCTTTACCCTAACCCGTCCCCTAATCCTAACCCGTACGCTAACACTAACCCGTACCCTTAAACGTACGCTCACCCTAAACCGTTGTCGTACCCTAACCTGTCCCCTAAACTTTCCGCGTCCCCTAACCCTAACCCTAATCCTAACCCTGACCCTAAATGTTACCCGAAGCCTTACCCTATCCCGTCCCCTAATCCTAACCCGTACGCTAACACTAACCCGTACACTAACACGTACGCTCACCCTAAACCGTTGTCGTACCCTATCCTGCCCCTAAACCGTCCCCGTCCCCTAACCCTAACCCTAACCCTAACCATAACCCTAACCCTTAACCGAATCTTTACCCTAACCCGTCCCCTAATCCTAACCCGTACGCTAACACTAACACGTACCCTAACACGTACGCTCACCCTAAACCGTTGTCATACCCTAACCTGTCCCCTGAACCGTCCCCGTCCTCTAACCCTAACCCTAGCCCTAACGCTAACCCTAAACCTTACCCAAAGCCTTACATTAGCCCGTCCCCTAATCCTAACCCGAATGCTAACACTAACCCGTACACTAACACGTAGGCTCACCCTAAATCGTTTTCATTACCTATCCTGTCCCCTAAACCGTCCCCATCCCCTAACCTTAACCCTAACCCTAACCCTAACCCTAACCCTTTCCCGAAGCCTTACGCTAACCCGTCCCCTAATCCTAACCCGTACGCTAACACTAACCCGTACACTAACACGTACGCTCACCCTAAACCGTTGTCGTACACTAACCTGTCCCCTAAACCGTCCCCGTCCCCTAACCCTAACCCTAATACTAACCCTGACACTAAAGCTTACCCGAAGCCTTACCCTAACCCGTCCCCTAATCCTAACCCGTACGCTAACACTAACACGTACACTAACACGTACGCTCACCCTAAACCGTTGTCGTACCCTAACGTGTCCCCTAAACCGTCCCCGTCCCCTAACCCTAACCCTAACCCTAACCCTTACCCGAAGCCTTATGCTAACCCGTCCCCTAATCCTAACCCGTACGCTAACAGTAACACATACCCTAACACGTACGCTCACCCTAAACCGTTGTCATACACTAACCTGTCCCCTGAACCGTCCCCGTCCTCTAACCCTAACCCTAGCCCTAACGCTTACCCTAAACCTTACCCGAAGCCTTACAGTAGCCCGTCCCCTAATCCTAACCCGTATGCTAACACTAACCCGTACCCTAACACGTACGCTCACCGTAAACCGTTTTCATACCCTAACCTGTCCCCTAAACCGTCCCCGTCCCCATCCCCTAACCCTAACCCTAACCCTAACCCTAACCCTTACCCGAAGCCTTACCCTAACCCGTCCCCTAAACCTAACCCGTACGCTAACACTAACCCGTACCCTAACACGTACGTTGACCCTAAACTGTTGTCGTACCTTAACCTCTCCCCTAAAGCGTCCCCGTCCCCTAACCCTAACCCTAACTCTAACCCTAACCCTAACCCTAACCCTTACCCGAAGCCTTACCCTAACCCGTCCCCTAATACTAACCTGTACGCTATCACTAACCCATACCCTAACACGAAAGCTCACCATAAACCGTTGTCGTACACTAACCTGTCGCCTAAACCGTCCCCGTCCCATAACCCTAACCCTAACCCTAACCCTAAACCTAACACTTACCCGAAGGCTTACCCTAACCCGTCCCCTAATCCTAACCCGTACGCTAACACTAACCCGGACCCTAACACGTACGCTCACCCTAAACCGTTGTTGTACCATAACCAGTCCGCTAAACCATCCCCGTCCCCTAGCCCTAACCCTAACCCTAACCCTAACCCTAACACTTACCCTTACCCGAAGCCTTACACTAACTCGTCCCGTAATCTAACCCGAACGCTAACACTAACCCGTACCCTAACACCTACGCTCACCCTAAACCGTTTTCGTACCCTAACCTGTCCCCTAAACCATCCCCGCCCCTAACCCTAAACCTACACCTAACCATTACCCTAACCCTTAACCGAAGCCTTACCCTAAACCATCACCTAATCCTAACTCGAACGCTAACACTAACCCATACCCTAACATGTACGCTCACCCTTAATCGTTTTCATTACCTAACCTGTCCCCTAAACCGTCCCCGTCCCCTAACCTTAACCCTAACCCTAACCCTAACCCTAATCCTTTCCCGAAGCCTTACGCTAACCCGTCCCCTAATCCTAACCCGTACGCTAACACTAACCCGTACACTAACACGTAGGCTCTCCCTAAACCGTTCTCGTACCCTAACCTGTCCCCTAAGTCGTCCCCGTCCCCTAACCCTAACCATAATCCTAACCCTGACCCTAAACCTTACCCGGAGCCTTACCCTAACCCGTCCCCTAATCCTAACCCGTACGCTAACACTAAACCGTACCCTAACACGTAGGCTCACCCTAAACCGTTGTCGTATCCTAACCTTTCCCCTAAACCGTCCCCGTCCCCTAACCCTAACCCTAACCCTAACCCTAACCCTAACCCTTACCCGAAGCCTTACCCTAACCGGTCCCCTAATCCTAACCCGTACGCTAACACTAACCCATACCCTAACACGTACGCTCACCGTGAACCGTTTTCATACCCTAACCTGTCCCCTAAACCGTCCCCGTCCCCTAACCCTAACCCTAACCCTAACCCTTACCCGAATCTTTACCCTAACCCGTCCCCTAATCCTAACCCGTACGCTAACACTAACCCGTACCCTAACACCTACGCTCAACCTAAACCGTTGTCGTACCCTAACCTGTCCCCTAAACCATCCCCGTCCCCTAACCCTAAACCTAGCCCTAACCATAACCCTAACACTTAACCGAGGCCTTACCCTAAACCATCACCTAATCCTAACCCGATCGCTAACACTAACCCATACCCTAACATGTACGCTCACCCTAAAATGTTTTCATTACCTAACCTGTCCCCTAAACCGTCCCCGTCCCCTAACCTTAACCCTAACCCTAACCCTAACCCTAACTCTTTCCCGAAGCCTTACGCTAACCCGTCCCCTAATCCTAACCCGTACGCTAACACTAACCCGTACACTAACACGTACGCTCACCCTAAACCGTTGTCGTACCCTAACCTGTCCCCTAAACCGTCCCCGTCCCGTAACCCTAACCCTAATCCTAACCCTGACCCTAAACCTTACCCGAAGCCTTACACTAACCCGTCCCCTAATCCTAAGCCGTACGCTAACACTAACTCGTACCCTAACACGTAGGCTCACCCTAAACCGTTGTCGTACCCTAACCTATCCCCTAAACCGTCCCCGTCCCCTAACCCTAACCCTAACCCTAACCCTAACCCTAACCCTTACCCTTACCCGAAGCCTTACCCTAACCCGTCCCTTAATCCTAACCCGTACGCTAACACTAACCCATACCCTAACACGTACGCTCACCGTAAACCGTTTTCATACCCTAACCTGTCCCCTAAACCTTCCCCGTCCCCATCCCCTAAACCTAACCCTAACCCTAACCCTTACCCGAATCTTTACCCTCACCCGTCCCTTAATCCTAACCCGTACGCTAACACTAACCCGTACCCTAACACCTACGCTCACCCTAAACCGTTGTCGTACCCTAACCTGTCCCCTAAACCATCCCCGTCCCCTAACCCTAAACCTAGCCCTAACCATAACCCTAACCCTTAACCGAAGCCTTACCCTAAACCATCACCTAATCCTAACCCGAACGCTAACACTAACCCACACCCTAACATGTACGCTCACCCTAAAATGTTTTCATTACCTAACCTGTCCCCTAAACCATCCCCGTCCCCTAACCTTAACCCTAACCCTAACCCTAACCCTAACCCTTTCCCGAAGCCTTACGCTAACCCGTCCCCTAATCCTAACCCGTACGCTAACACTAACCCGTACACTAACACGTACGCTCACCCTAAACCGTTGTCGTACCCTAACCTGTCCCCTAAACCGTCCCCGTCCTCTAACCCTAACCCTAATCCTAACCCTGACCCTAAACCTTACCCGAAGCCTTACCCTAACCCGTCCCCTAATCCTAACCCGTACGCTAACACTAACCCGTACACTAACACGTACGCTCACCCTAAACCGTTGTCGTACCCAATCCTGTCCCCTAAACCTTCCGCGTCCCCTAACCCTAACCCTAACCCTAACCATAACCCTAACGCTTAACCGAATCTTTACCCTAACCCGTCCCCTAATCCTAACCCGTACGCTAACACTAACCCGTACCCTAACACGTACGCTCACACTAAACCGTTGTCGTACCCTAACCAGTCCCCTAAACTTTCCGCGTCCCCTACCCCTAACCCTAATCCTAACCCTGACCCTAAACCTTACCCGAAGCCTTACCCTAACCCGTCCCCTAATCCTAACCCGTACGCTAACACTAACCCGTACACTAACACGTACGCTCACCCTAAACCGTTGTCGTACCCTATCCTGTCCCCTAAACCGTCCCCGTCCCCTAACCCTAACCCTAACCCTAACCATAACCCTAACCCTTAACCGAATCTTTACCCTAACCCGTCCCTTAATCCTAACCCGTACGCTAACTCTAACCCGTACCCTAACACCTACGCTCACCCTAAACCGTTGTCATACCCTAACCTGTCCCCTGAACCGTCCCCGTCCTCTAACCCTAACACTAGCCCTAACGATAACCCTAAACCTTACCCGAAGCCTTACAGTAGCCCGTCCCCTAATCCTAACCTGTATGCTAACACTAACCCGTACCCTAACACGTAGGCTCACCCTAAACCGTTGTCGTACGCTAACCTATCCCCTAAACCGTCCCCGTCCCCTAACCCTAACCCTAACCCTAACCCTAACCCTAACCCTTACCCGAAGCCTTACCCTAACCCGTCCCCTAAACCTAACCCGTACGCTAACACTAACCCGTACCCTAACACGTACGTTGACCCTAAACTGTTGTCGTACCCTAACCTGTCCTCTAAAGCGTCCACGTCCCCTAAACCTAACCCTAACTCTAACCCTAACCCTAAGCCTAACCCTTACCCGAAGCCTTACCCTAACCCGTCCCCTAATCCTAACCTGTACGCTATCACTAACCCATACCCTAACACGAAATCTCACCATAAACCGTTGTCGTACACTAACCTGTCGCCTAAACCGTCCCCATCCCCTAACCCTAACCCTAAACCTAACCCTAAACCTAACACTTACCCGAAGGCTTACCCTAACCCGTCCCCTAATCCTAACCCGTACGCTAACACTAACCCGGACCCTAACACGTACGCTCACCCTAAACCGTTGTTGTACCCTAACCAGTCCGCTAAACCATCCCCGTCCCCTAGCCCTAACCCTAACCCTAACCCTAACCCTAACACTTGCCCTTACCCGAAGCCTTACACTAACCCGTCCCGTAATCCTAACCAGAATGCTAACACTAACCCGTACCCTAACACCTACGCTCACCCTAAACCGTTGTCGTACCCTAACCTGTCCCCTAAACCATCCCCGTCCCCTAACCCTAAACCTAGCCCTAACCATAACCCTAACCCTTATCCGAAGCCTAACCCTAAACCATCACCTAATCCTAACCCGAACGCTAACACTAACCCATACCCTAACATGTACGCTCACCCTAAATCGTTTTCATTACCTAACCTGTCCCCTAAACCGTCCCCGTCCCCTAACCTTAACCCTAATCCTAACCCTATCCCTAACCCTAACCCTTCCCCGAAGCCTTACGCCAACCCGTCCCCTAATCCTGACCCGTACGCTAACACTAACCCGTACACTAACACATACGCTCACCCTAAACCGTTGTCGTACCCTAACCTGTCCCCTAAACCGTCCCCGTCCCCTAACCCTAACCCTAATCCTAACCCTGACCCTAAACCTTACCCGAAGCCTTACCCTAACCCGTCCCCTAATCCTAACCCGTACGCTAACACTAACCCGTACCCTAACACGTAGGCTCACCCTAAACCGTTGTCGTACCCTAACCTATCCCCTAAACCGTCCCCGTCCCCTAACCCTAACCCAAACCCTAACCCTAACCCTTACCCGAAGCCTTACCCTAACCCGTCCCCTAATCCTAAACCGTACGCTAACACTAACCCATACCCTAACACGTACGCTCACCGTAAACCGTTTTCATACCCTAACCTGTCCCCTAAACCGTCCCCGTCCCCATCCCCTAACCCTAACCCTAACCCTAACCCTTACCCGAAGCCTTACCCTAACCCGTCCCCTAATCCTAAACCGTACGCTAACACTAACCCGTAACCTAACACGTACGTTGACCCTAAACTGTTGTCGTACCCTAACCTGTCCCCTAAAGCGTCCCCGTCCCCTAAACCGAACCCTAACTCTAACCCTAACCCTAACCCTAACCCTTACCCGAAGCCTTACCCTAACCCGTCCCCTAATCCTAACCTGTACGCTATCACTAACCCATACCCTAACACGAAAGCTCACCATAAACCGTTGTCGTACACTAACCTGTCGCCTAAACCGTCCCCGTCCCCTAACCCTAACCCTAACCCTAACCCTAAACCTAACACTTACACAAAGGCTTACCCTAACATGTCCCCTAATCCTAACCCGTACGCTAACACTAACACGGACCCTAACACGTACGCTCACCCTAAACCGTTGTTGTACCCTAACCAGTCCGCTAAACCATCCCCGTCCCCTAGCCCTAACCCTAACCCTAACCCTAACCCTAACACTTACCCTTACCCGAAGCCTTACACTAACCCGTCCCGTAATCCTAACCCGAATGCTAACACTAACCCGTACCCTAACACCTACGCTCACCCTAAACCGTTGTCGTACCCTAACCTGTCCCCTAAACCATCCCCGTCCCTAACCCTAAACCTAGCCCTAACCATAACCCTAACCCTTAACCGAAGCCTTACCCTAAACCATCACCTAATCCTAACCCGAACGCTAACACTAACCCATACCCTAACATGTACGCTCACCCTAAATCGTTTTCATTACCTAACCTGTCCCCTAAACCGTCCCCGTCCCCTAACCTTAACCCTAACCCTAACCCTAACCCTAACCCTTTCCCGAAGCCTTACGCTAACCCGTCCCCTAATTCTAACCAGTACGCTAACACTAACCCGTACACTAACACGTACGCTCACCCTAAACCGCTGTCGTACCCTAACCTGTCCCCTAAACCGTCCCCGTCCCCTAACCCTAACCCTAATCCTAACCCTGACCCTAAACCTTACCCGAAGCCTTACCCTAACCCGTCCCCTAATCCTAACCCGTACGCTAACACTAAACCGTACCCTAACACGTAGGCTCAACCAAAGCCGTTGTCGTACCCTAAACTATCCCCTAAACCGTCCCCGTCCCCTAACCCTAACCCTAACCCTAACCCTAACCCTAACCCTTACCCGAAGCCTTACCCTAACCCGTCCCCTAATCCTAACCGGTACGCTAACACTAACCCATACCCTAACACTTACGCTCACCGTAAACCGTTTTCATACCATAACCTGTCCCCTAAACCGTCCCCATCCCCATCCCCTAACCCTAACCCTAACCCTAACACTTACCCGAAGCCTTACCCTAACCCGTCCCCTAATCCTAACCCGTACGCTAACACTAACACATACCCTAACACGTACGCTCACCGTAAACCGTTTTCATACACTAACCTGTCCCCTAAACCGTCCCCGTCCCCATCCCCTAACCCTAACCCTAACCCTTACCCGAATCTTTACCCTAACCCATCCCCTAATCCTAACCCGTACGCTAACACTAACCCGTACCCTAACACGTACGCTCACCCTAAACCGTTGTTGTACCCTAACCAGTCCGCTAAACCATCCCCGTCCCCTAGCCCTAACCCTAACCCTAACCCTAACCCTAACCCTAACCCTTACCCGAAGCCTTACCCTAACCCGTCCCCTAATCCTAACCCGTACGCTAACACTAACCCGTACCCTAACACGTACGTTGACCCTAAACTGTTGTCGTACCCTAACCTGTCCCCTAAAGCGTCCCCGTCCTCTAACCCTAACCCTAACTCTAACCCTAACCCTAACCCTAACCCTTACCCGAAGCCTTACTCTAACCCGTCCCCTAATCCTAACCTGTACGATATCACTAACCCATACCCTAACACGAAAGCTCACCATAAACCGTTGTCGTACACTAACCTGTCGCCTAAACCGTCCCCGTCCCCTAACCCTAACCCTAACCCTAACCCTAAACCTAACACTTACCCGAAGGCTTACCCAAACCCGTCCCCTAACCCGTACGCTAACACTAACCCGGACCCTAACACGTACGCTCACCCTAAACCGTTGTTGTACCCTAACCAGTCCGCTAAACCATCCCCGTCCCCTAACCCTAAACCTAGCCCTAACCATAACCCTAACCCTTAACCGAAGCCTTACCCTAAACCATCACCTAATCCTAACCCGAACGCTAACACTAACCCATACCCTAACATGTACGCTCACCCTAAATCGTTTTCATTACCTAACCTGTCCCCTAAACCGTCCCCGTCCCCTAACCTTAACCCTAACCCTAAACCTAACCCTAACCCTTTCCCGAAGCCTTACGCTAACCCGTCCCCTAATCCTAACCCGTACGCTAACACTAACCCGTACACTAACACGTACGCTCACCCTAAACGGTTGTCGTACCCTAACCTGTCCCCTAAACCGTCCTCGTCCCCTAACCCTAACCCTAATCCTAACCCTGACCCTAAACCTTACCCGAAGCCTTACCCTAACCCGTCCCCTAATCCTAACCCGTACGCTAACACTAACCCGTACCCTAACACGTAGGCTCACCCTAAACCGTTGTCGTACCCTAACCTGTCCCCTAAACCGTCCCCGTCCCCTAACCCTAACCCTAACCCTAACCCTAACACTTACCCGAAGCCTTACCCTAACCCGTCCCCTAATCCTAACCCGTACGCTAACACTAAACCATACCCTAACACGTACGCTCACCGTAAACCGTTTTCATACCCTAACCTGTCCCCTAAACCGTCCCCGTCCCCATCCCCTAACCCTAACCCTAACCCTAACCCTTACCCGAATCTTTACCCTAACCCGTCCCCTAATCCGAACCCGTACGCTAACACTAACCAGTACCCTAACACCTACGCTCACCCTAAACCATTGTCGTACCCTAACCTGTCCCCTAAACCATCCCCGTCCCCTAACCCTAAACCTAGCCCTAACCATAACCCTAACCCTTAACCGAAGCCTTACCCTAAACCATCACCTAATCCTAACCCGAACGCTAACACTAACCCATACCCTAACATGTACGCTCACCCTAAATCGTTTTCATTAAGTAACCTGTCCCCTAAACCGTCCCCGTCCCCTAACCTTAACCCTAACCCTAACCCTAACCCTAACCCTTTCCCGAAGCCTTACGCTAACCCGTCCCCTAATCCTAACCCGTACGCTAACACTAACCCATACACTAACACGTACGCTCACCCTAAACCGTTGTCGTACCCTAACCTGTCCCCTAAACCGTCCCCGTCCCCTAACCCTAACCCTAATCCTAACCCTGTCCCTAAACCTTACCCGAAGCCTTACCCTAACCCGTCCCCTAATCCTAACCCGTACGCTAACACTAACCCGTACCCTAATACGTAGGCTCACCCTAAACCGTTGTCGTACCCTAACCTATCCCCTAAACCGTCCCCGTCCCCTAACCCTAACCCTAACCCTAACCCTAACCCTAACCCTTACCCGAAGCCTTACCCTAACCCGTCCCCTAATCCTAACCTGTACGCTATCACTAACCCATACCCTAACACGAAAGCTCACCATAAACCGTTGTCGTACACTAACCTGTCGCCTAAACCGTCCCCGTCCCCTAACCCTAACCCTAACCCTAACCCTAAACCTAACACTTACCCGAAGGCTTACCCAAACCCGTCCCCTAATCCTAACCCGTACGCTAACACTAACCCGGACCCTAACACGTACGCTCACCCTAAACCGTTGTTGTACCCTAACCAGTCCGCTAAACCATCCCCGTCCCCTAGCCCTAACCCTAACCCTAACCCTAACCCTAACACTTACCCTTACCCGAAGCCTTACACTAACCCGTCCCGTAATCCTAACCCGAACGCTAACACTAACCCGTACCCTAACACCTACGCTCACCCTAAACCGTTGTCGTACCCTAACCTGTCCCCTAAACCATCCCCGTCCCCTAACCCTAAACCTAGCCCTAACCATAACCCTAACCCTTAACCGAAGCCTTACCCTAAACCATCCCCTAATCCTAACCCGAACGCTAACACTAACCCATACCCTAACATGTACGCTCACCCTAAATCGTTTTCATTACCTAACCTGTCCCCTAAACCGTCCCCGTCCCCTAACCTTAACCCTAACCCTAAACCTAACCCTAACCCTTTCCCGAAGCCTTACGCTAACCCGTCCCCTAATCCTAACCCGTACGCTAACACTAACCCGTACCCTAACACGTAGGCTCACCCTAAACCGTTGTCGTACTCTAACCTGTCCCCTAAACCGTCCCCGTCCCCTAACCCTAACCCTAACCCTAACCCTAACCCTAACCCTTACCCGAAGCCTTACCCTAACCCGTCCCCTAATCCTAACCCGTACGCTAACACTAACCCATACCCTAACACGTACGCTCACCGTAAACCGTTTTCATACCCTAACCTGACCCCTAAACCGTCCCCGTCCCCATCCCCTAACCCTAACCCTAACCCTAACACTTACCCGAATCTTTACACTAACCCGTCCCCTAATCCTAACCCGTACGCTAACAAAAACCCGTACCCTAACACCTACGCTCACCCTAAACCATTGTCGTACCCTAAACTGTCCCCTAAACCATCCCCGTCCCCTAACCCTAAACCTAGCCCTAACCATAACCCTAACTCTTAACCGAAGCCTTACCCTAAACCATCTCCTAAACCTAACCCGAACGCTAACACTAACCCATACCCTAACATGTACGCTCACCCTAAATCGTTTTCATTACCTAACCAGTCCCCTAAACCGTCCCCGTCCCCTATCCTTAACCCTAACCCTAACCCTAACCCTAACCCTTTCCCGAAGCCTTACGCTAACCCGTCCCCTAATCCTAACCCGTACGCTAACACTAACCCGTACACTAACACGTACGCTCACCCTAAACCATTGTCGTACCCTAACCTGTCCCCTAAACCGTCCCCGTCCCCTAACCCTAACCCTAATCCTAACCCTGACCCTAAACCTTACCCGAAGCCTTACCCTAACCCGTCCCCTAATCCTAACCCGTACGCTAACACTAACCCGTACACTAACACGTACGCTCACCCTAAACCGTTGTCGTACCCTATCCTGTCCCCTAAACCTTCCGCGTCCCCTATCCCTAACCCTAACCCTAACCCTAACCCTAACCCTAACACTTACCCTTACCCGAAGCCTTACACTAACACGTCCCGTAATCCTAACCCGAACGCTAACACTAACTCGTACCCTAACACCTACGCTCACCCTAAACCGTTGTCGTACCCTAACCTGTCCCCTAAACCATCCCCATCCCCTAACCCTAAACCTAGACCTAACCATAACCCTAACCCTTAACCGAAGCCTTACCCTAAACCATCACCTAATCCTAACTCGAACGCTAACACTAACCCATACCCTAACATGTACGCTCACCCTAAATCGTTTTCATTACCTAACCTGTCCCCTAAACCGTCCCCGTCCCCTAACCTTAAACCTAACCCTAAACCTAACCCTAACCCTTTCCCGAAGCCTTACGCTAACCCGTCCCCTAATCCTAACCCGTACGCTAACACTAACCCGTACACTAACACGTACGCTCACCCTAAATCGTTGTCGTACCCTAACCTGTCCCCTAAACCGTCCCCGTCCCCATCCCCTAAGCCTAACCCTAAACCTAACCCTTACCCGAATCTTTACCCTAACCCGTCCCCTAATCCTAACCCGTACGCTAACACTAACCCGTACCCTAACACCTACGCTCACCCTAAACCATTGTCGTACCCTAACCTGTCCCCTAAACCATCCCCGTCCCCTAACCCTAAACCTAGCCCTAACCATAACCCTAACCCTTAACCGAAGCCTTACCCTAAACCATCACCTAATCCTAACCCGAACGCTAACACTAACCCATACCCTAACATGTACGCTCACCCTAAATCGTTTTCATTAAGTAACCTGTCCCCTAAACCGTCCCCGTCCCCTAACCTTAACCCTAACCCTAACCCTAACCCTTTCCCGAAGCCTTACGCTAACCCGTCCCCTAATCCTAACCCGTACGCTAACACTAACCCGTACACTAACACGTACGCTCACCCTAAACCGTTGTCGTACCCTAACCTGTCCCCTAAACCGTCCCCGTCCCCTAACCCTAACCCTAATCCTAACCCTGACCCTAAACCTTACCCGAAGCCTTACCCTAACCCGTCCCCTAATCCTAACCCGTACGCTAACACTAACCCGTAAACTAATACGTAGGCTCACCCTAAACCGTTGTCGTACCCTAACCTATCCCCTAAACCGTCCCCGTCCCCTAACCCTAACCCTAACCCTAACCCTAACCCTAACCCTTACCCGAAGCCTTACCCTAACCCGTCCCCTAATCCTAACCCGTACGCTAACACTAACCCATACCCTAACACGTACGCTCACCGTAAACCGTTTTCATACCCTAACCTGTCCCCTAAACCGTCCCCGTCCCCATCCCCTAACCCTAACCCTAACCCTAACCCTTACCCGAATCTTTACCCTAACCCGTCCCCTAATCCTAACCCGTACGCTAACACTAACCCGTACCCTAACACCTACGCTCACCATAAACCGTTGTCGTACCCTAACCTGTCCCCCAAACCATCCCTGTCCCCTAACCCTAAACCTAGCCCTAACCATAACCCTAACTCTTATCCGAAGCCTTACACTAAACCATCACCTAATCCTAACCCGAACGCTAACACTAACCCATACCCTAACATGTACGCTCACCCTAAATCGTTTTCATTACCTAACCTGTCCCCTAAACCGTCCCCGTCCCCTAACGCTAACCCTAACCCTAACCCTAACCCTTACCCGAAGCCTTACCCTAACCCGTCCGCTAATCCTAACCCGTACGCTAACACAAACCCGTACCCTAACACGTACGCTCACCCTAAACCGTTGTCGTACCCTAACCTGTCCCCTAAACCATCCCCGTCCCCTAACCCTAACCCTAACTCTAACCCTAACCCTTACCCGAAGCCTTACCCTAACCCGTCCCCTAATCCTAACCCGTACGCTAACACTAACCCGTACCCTAACACGTACGTTGACCCTAAACTGTTGTCGTACCCTAACCTGTCCCCTAAAGCGTCCCCGTCTACTAACCCTAACCCTGACTCTAACCCTAACCCTAACCCTTACCCGAAGCCTTACACTAACCAGTCCCCTAATCCTAACCTGTACGCTAACACTAACCCATACCCTAACACGAAAGCTCACCATAAACCGTTGTCGTTCACTAACCTGTCGCCTAAACCGTCCCCGTCCCCTAACCCTAACCCTAACCCTAACCCTAACCCTAACACTTACCCGAAGGCTTACCCTAACCCGTTCCCTAATCCTAACCCGTACGCTAACACTAACACGTACCCTAACACGTACGCTCAACCTAAACCGTTGTTGTACCCTAACCTGTCCCCTAAACTGTCCCCGTTCCTTAAGCCTAACCCAACCCTAACCCTAACCTTAACCCTTACCCGAAGCCTTACCCTAACCCGTCCCATAACCCTAACCCTAACCCTAACCCTTACCCGAAGCCTTACCCTAACCCGTCCCCTAACCCTAATCCTAACCCTAACCCTAACCCTAACCCTTACATGAAACCTTACCCTAACCCGTCCACTAAACCTAACCCGTACGCCACCACTAACCCGTACCCTAACACGTACGCTCATCCTAAACCGTGGTCGTACCCTAACCCGTCCCCTAAACCGTCCCCGTCCCCTAACCCTAACCCTAACCCTTACCGGAAGCCTTACCCTAACTGGTCCCCTAATCCTAACCCGTACGCTAACACTAACACGTACCCTAACACGTAAGCTCAACTTAAACCGTTGTCGAACACTAGCCTGTCCCCTAAACCGTCCCCGTCCCCTAAACCTAAACCTAACCCTAACCCTAACCCTAACCCTTACCCGAAGCCTTACACTAACCCGTACCCTAATCAGAACCCATACGCTAACACTAACCCATACCCTAACTCGTACGCTCACACTAAACCGTTGTCATACCCTAACCTGTCCCCTAAACCGTCCCCATCACCTAACCCTAACCCTAACCCTAACCCTAAATCTAACCCTTACCCGAACCCTCACACTAACCCGTCCCCTAATCCTAACCCGTACGCTAACACAAACCCGTACCCTAACACGTATGCTCACCCTAAATTGTTGTCGTACCCTAAACTTTCCCCTAAACCGTCCCTGTCCCCTAACCCTAACCCTAACCCTAACCCTAACACTAACCCTTACCCGAAGCCTTACACTAACCTGTCCCCTAATCCTAAACCGTACGCTAACACTAACCCATACCCTAACACGTATGCTCACCCTATACCGTTGTCGTACCCTAACCTGTTCCCTAAACCGTCCCCGTCCCCGTCCCCTAACCCGAACCCTAACCCTAACCCTAAACCTAACACTTACCCGAAGCCTTACCCTAACCCATCCCCTAATCCTAACCCGTACGCTAACACTAACCCATACCCTAACAGGTACACTCACCCTAAACCGTTGTCGTACCCTAACCTGTCACCTATACCATCCCTGTCCCCTAACCCTAAGCCTAACCCTAACCCTACCCCTAACCCTTACCCGAAGCCTTACCCAACCCGTCCACTAAACCTAACCCGTACGCTAACACTAACCCGTACCCCAACACGTACGCTCACCCTACACCGTTGTCGTAACCTAACCTGTCCCCTAAACGGTCCCCGTCCCCTAATCCTAACCCTAACCCTAACACTAACCCTAACCCTAACCCTTACCCGAAAACTTACACTAACCAGTCCCTTAATCCTAACACGTAAGCTAACACTTACCCTTACCCGAAAACATAGGCTCACCCTAAACCGTTGTCGGACCCTAACCTGTACCCTAAACCGTCCCCTAACCCTAACCCTGACCCTAACCCTAACCCTAACCCTAAACCTTACCCGAAGCCTTACCCAACCCGTCCCCTAAACATAACCCGTACGCTAACACTAGCCCGTAACCCAACACGTACACGCACCCTAAACCGTTGTCGTACTATAACCTCTCCCCTAAACCGTCCCCGTACCCTAACCCTAACTCTAACCCTAACCCTAAACCTGACCCTTACCCGAAGCCATAACCTAACCCGTCCCCTACTCCTAACCCGTACGCTAACACTAACCCGTACCCTAACACATACGCTCAGCCTAAACCGATGTCGTACCCTAACCTGTCACCTAATACGTCCCCGTCCCCTAACCCTAAACCTATCCCTAACCCTAACCCTAACCCTAACCCTAACCCTTACCCGAAGCCTTAGCCTAACCCATCCCCAAATCCTAACCCGTACGCTAAGACTAACACGTACACTAAAACGTACGCTCACCCTAAAAGGTTGTCGTACCCTAACCTGTCCCCTATATCGTCCCAGTCCCCATCCCCTAACCCTAACCCTAACCCAAACCCTTACCCGAAGCCTTACCTTAACCCGTCCCTTAATCCTAACCCGTACGCTAACACTAACCCGTACCCTAACACGTACGCACACCCTAAACCGTTGTCGTATCCTAACCTGTCCTCTAAACCGTCCCCGTCCCTGTCCCCTAACCCTAACACTAACCCTAACCCTAACCCTTACCCGAAGCCTTACCCTAACCCATCATCTAATCCTAAACCGTACACTAACACTAACACGTACCCTAACACGTACGCTCACCCTAAACCGTTTTCGTACCCTAACCTGTCCCCTAAACCTTCGCCATCCCCTAACCTTAACCCTAACCCGATTCCTAAACCTAACCCTTACCCGAAGCCTTACCCTAACCCGTCCCCTAATCCTAACCCGTACGCTAACACTAACCCATACCCTAACACGTACGCTCACCCTAAACCGCTGTCGTACCCTAACGTGTCCCCTAAATCGTACCCTTCCCCTCCCCTAACCATAACCCTAACCCTAATCGTAACCCTTACCCGAAGCCTTACCCTAACCCGTAACCGAATCCTAACACGTTTGCTAACACTAACCCGTACCCTAACACGTACGCTCACCCTAAACCGTTGTCGTACCCTAACCTGTCCCCTAAATCGTCCCCATCCCCTAACCCTAACCCTAACCCTGACCCTAACCCTTACCCGAAGCCTTAACCTAACCCGTCACCTAATCCTAACCCGCACGCTAACACTAACCCTTACTCTAACACGTACGCTCACCCTAAACCGTTTTCGTAGTGTAAACTGTCCCCTAAACCGTCCCCGTCCCCTAACCCTATCCCTAACCCTAATCCTAACCCTAACCCTTACCCGAAGCCTTACCCTAACCCGTCCCCTAATCCAAACCCGTACGCTAACACTAACCCGTACCCTAACACGTACGCTCACCCTAAACCGTTGTCGTACCCTAACCCGTCACCTAAACTGTCCCCGTCCCCTAACCCTAACCCTAACCCTAACCCTAACACTTACCCTAAGCCTTACCCTTACCCATCCCCTAATCCTAATCCGTACGCTAACACTAACCCATACCCTAACACGTACGCTCACCCTAAACCGTTGTCGTACCCTAACCTGTCCCCTAAAGCATCACCGTCCCCTAACCGTAACCCTAACCCTAACCCTAACCCTAACCCTATCCCTTACCCAAAGCCTTACCCTAACCCGTCCCCTAATCCTAACCCGTACGCTAACACTAAACCAAACCCTAACACGTACGCTCACCCTAAACCGTTGTCGTACACTAACCTGTCCCCTAAACCGTCCCCGTCCCCGTCCCCTAACACTAACCCTAACCCTAAACCTAACCCTAACCCTAAACCTTACCCGAAGCCTTACCCTAACCCGTCCCCTAATCCTAACCCGTACGCTAACACTACCCCGTACCCTAACACGTACGCTCAACCTAAACCATTGTCATACCCTAACCTGTCCCCTAAACCGTCCCCATCCCCTAACCCTAACCCTAACCCTAACCCTAACCCTTACTCGAAGCCTTACCCTAACCCGTCCCCAAATCCTAACCCGTACGCTAACACTAACCCTTACCTTAACACGTACGCTCACCCTAAACCATTGTTGTCCGCTAACCTGTCCCCTAAAGCGTCCCCGTCCCCTAACCCTAACACTAACCCTAACCCTAACCCTAACCTTTACCCGAAGCCTTACCCTAACCCGTCCCCTAATCCTAACACGTACGCTAACACTAACCCGTACCCTAATACGTACGCTCACCCTAAACCGTTGTCATACCCTAACCTGTCCCCTAAACCATCCCCGTTCTCTAATCCTAATCCTAACCCTAACCCAAACCCTAACCCTTACCCGAAGCCTTACCCTAACCCGTCCCCTAATCCTAACCCGTACGCTAACACAAACCCGTACCCTAACACGTACGCTCACCCTAAACCGTTGTCGTACCCTAACCTGTCCCCTAAACCGTCCCCGTCCCCTAACGCTAACCCTAACCCTAACCCTAACCCTTACCCGAAGCCTTACCCTAACCCGTCCGCTAATCCTAACCCGTACGCTAACACAAACCCGTACCCTAACACGTACGCTCACCCTAAACCGTTGTCGTACCCTAACCTGTCCCCTAAACCATCCCCGTCCCCTAACCCTAACCCTAACTCTAACCCTAACCCTTACCCGAAGCCTTACCCTAACCCGTCCCCTAATCCTAACCCGTACGCTAACACTAACCCGTACCCTAACACGTACGTTGACCCTAAACTGTTGTCGTACCCTAACCTGTCCCCTAAAGCGTCCCCGTCTACTAACCCTAACCCTGACTCTAACCCTAACCCTAACCCTTACCCGAAGCCTTACACTAACCAGTCCCCTAATCCTAACCTGTACGCTAACACTAACCCATACCCTAACACGAAAGCTCACCATAAACCGTTGTCGTTCACTAACCTGTCGCCTAAACCGTCCCCGTCCCCTAACCCTAACCCTAACCCTAACCCTAACCCTAACACTTACCGGAAGGCTTACCCTAACCCGTTTCCTAATCCTAACCCGTACGCTAACACTAACACGTACCCTAACACGTACGCTCAACCTAAACCGTTGTTGTACCCTAACCTGTCCCCTAAACTGTCCCCGTTCCTTAAGCCTAACCCAACCCTAACCCTAACCTTAACCCTTACCCGAAGCCTTACCCTAACCCGTCCCATAACCCTAACCCTAACCCTAACCCTTACCCGAAGCCTTACCCTAACCCGTCCCCTAACCCTAATCCTAACCCTAACCCTAACCCTTACATGAAACCTTACCCTAACCCGTCCACTAAACCTAACCCGTACGCCACCACTAACCCGTACCCTAACACGTACGCTCATCCTAAACCGTGGTCGTACCCTAACCCGTCCCCTAAACCGTCCCCGTCCCCTAACCCTAACCCTAACCCTTACCGGAAGCCTTACCCTAACTGGTCCCCTAATCCTAACCCGTACGCTAACACTAACATGTACCCTAACACGTAAGCTCAACTTAAACCGTTGTCGAACACTAGCCTGTCCCCTAAACCGTCCCCGTCCCCTAAACCTAAACCTAACCCTAACCCTAACCCTAACCCTTACCCGAAGCCTTACACTAACCCGTACCCTAATCAGAACCCGTACGCTAACACTAACCCATACCCTAACTCGTACGCTCACACTAAACCGTTGTCATACCCTAACCTGTCCCCTAAACCGTCCCCATCACCTAACCCTAACCCTAACCCTAACCCTAAATCTAACCCTTACCCGAACCCTCACACTAACCCGTCCCCTAATCCTAACCCGTACGCTAACACAAACCCGTACCCTAACACGTATGCTCACCCTAAATTGTTGTCGTACCCTAAACTTTCCCCTAAACCGTCCCTGTCCCCTAACCCTAACCCTAACCCTAACCCTAACACTAACCCTTACCCGAAGCCTTACACTAACCTGTCCCCTAATCCTAAACCGTACGCTAACACTAACCCATACCCTAACACGTATGCTCACCCTATACCGTTGTCGTACCCTAACCTGTTCCCTAAACCGTCCCCGTCCCCGTCCCCTAACCCGAACCCTAACCCTAACCCTAAACCTAACACTTACCCGAAGCCTTACCCTAACCCATCCCCTAATCCTAACCCGTACGCTAACACTAACCCATACCCTAACAGGTACACTCACCCTAAACCGTTGTCGTACCCTAACCTGTCACCTATACCATCCCTGTCCCCTAACCCTAAGCCTAACCCTAACCCTACCCCTAACCCTTACCCGAAGCCTTACCCAACCCGTCCACTAAACCTAACCCGTACGCTAACACTAACCCGTACCCCAACACGTACGCTCACCCTACACCGTTGTCGTAACCTAACCTGTCCCCTAAACGGTCCCCGTCCCCTAATCCTAACCCTAACCCTAACACTAACCCTAACCCTAACCCTTACCCGAAAACTTACACTAAC